>NW_026138231.1:0-50880 GCF_025592945.1 Manacus candei | reverse complement strand
CTTGATCCCCCCCCCTTTCTGTACCCCCCCCCCCTTTGTGTGACCCCCCCCGGCCCCTCCCCTCTCTCTCCCCCGCCGTGTGACCCCTCTCTTGGTGCCCCCCCCTTTGTGTCCCCCCCCTTGGTGCCCCCCCCCGCCTCGTGTCCCGCCCCCTGAACCACCCCCCCTCCCCCCCATTTGTGCCACCCCCTCCCCTCCCCCTCCCCGCCGGTGCCACCCCCTCGTGTCCCCCCCCTTGGTGACACCCCCACCCCTTTCTGTGCCCACCCCCTTGTGAGTCCCCCCCCCTCGTGTCCCCCCCCGTATCTCCCCCCCCGTGTCCCCCCCCCTCGTGTCCCCCTTTAAGTCGGGCCCCCGCGTCCCCCCCCGTGTCCCCCTCGTGTCCCCCCCCCCGCTGCCACCCCCTCGTGTCCCCCCCCCCCTTGTCCCCCCCCGTGTCCCCCCTTGTCCCCCCTCGTGTCCCCCCCCCCCCCCGGTGCCATCCCCCTCGTGTCCCCCCCCTGTGTCCCCCCCCCCTTGTCCCCCCCCTTGTCCCCCCCCCCCGTGTGGTCCCCCCCCCCCCGTTGTCCCCCCCCCCGTCCCCCCCCCGGCTCAGCCTCCGGCTCAGCCCCCGGCTCCGTTTCCACGGCAACGGGTCACAAATAACTCGGGCTCTGATTGGGGGTTCGGCCGCCGCACGGGGAGGGACCCCCGCCCCCCCAGACCCCCCCCCCGGCACCCCCAGAACCCCCCCCCGCGCCCCCCGGGGTCCCCCCAAACCCCCGGGACTGCCCCAGACCCCCCAAAACCCACAGAACTCCCCCCAGGCCCTTCAGATCCCCACATAATCTCAGACCCCCCCCACACCCCCCCAACGCCCCCCCGCCCCCCCAGACCCCCCCCCCCGGCACCCCCAGACCCCCCCCAGCACCCCCCGGGGTCCCCCCCAAACCCCCGGGACTGCCCCAGACCCCCCAAAACCCACAGAACTCCCCCCAGACCCTTCAGATCCCTGCACGACCCCAGACCACCCCACACCCCCCCAACGCCCCACCACCCCCTCAGACCCCCCCCCGGAACTCCCCCCAGACCCCCCCCCCCCGCGCCCCCGGGGTCCCCCCAAACCCCCCGGGACTGCCCCAGACCCCCCAAAACCCACAGAAACTCCCCCCGGCACCTTCGGATCCCCACACGACCCCAGACCCTCCCCCCACCCCCCCAACGCCCCCCCGCCCCCCCCAGACCCCCCCCCGAGCACCCCAGAACTGCCCCCACCCCCAGAACCCCCCCCTCAGCACCCCCAGACCCCCCCTGGCACCCCCAGAGCTGCCCCCCAAACCCCCGGGACACCCCAGACCCCCCAAAACCCACAACCCCCCCCCGGCACCTTCAGATCCCCGCGCGACCCCAGACCCCCCCCCCTCGCCCCCCCCAACGCCCCCCCCGGGGTCCCCCCAGACCCCCCCCCCGGCACCCCGGACCCCCCCCAGCACCCCCCGGGTCCCCCCAGACCCCCGGGACACCCCCAGACCCCCCAAAACCCCCAGAACCCCCCTCAGGCACCTTCGGATCCCCCCAGAACCCCCCAGAGACCCCAACCCCTCCCTCTGCCCCCCTGAGCCCCCCAGGGTCCCACAGCCCCTATGGAGTCCCTGTAGCCCCCCAGGGACCCCTAGAGACCCCCCTATAGCCCCCCTATAGACCCCTACAGCCCCCCAGGGTCCCACAGCCCCTATGGAGTCCCTGTAGCCCCCCGGGGACCCCTAGAGACCCCCTATAGACCCCCCTATAGCCCCCCCTATAGACCCCTACAGACCCCAGGGTCCCACAGCCCCTATGGAGTCCCTGTAGCCCCCCCGGAGACCCCCATAGGCCCCAACCCCTCCCTTCCCCCCCATGAACCCCTATAGACCCCTACAGCCCCATAGGGCTCCCACAGCCCCTATAGACCCCCCTACAGCCCCCACAAGGACTCCTATAGACCCCAACCCCTCCCTTCCCCCCCAGGGACCCCTATAGCCCCCGTACAGCCCCCCAGGGTCCCACAGCCCCCCATAGCCCCCCTACAGCCCCCCCGGGTCCTACAGCCCCTAGAGAGTCCCTACAGACCCCTGGGGACCCCATAGACCCCCTATAGCCCCCTACAGCCCCCCAAGGACTCCTATAGACCCCAATCCCTCCCTTCCCCCCCCAGGGACCCCTATAGACCCCCTATAGCCCCCCTACAGCCCCCCCAGGGTCCCACAGCCCCCCTATAGCCCCCCAGGGTCCCACAGCCCCCATAGCCCCCCTATAGCCCCCCTACAGCCCCCCAGGGTCCTACAGCCCCCTAGAGAGTCCCTACAGCCCCCCGGGGGACCCCCATAGACACCCTATAGCCCCCTACAGCCCCCCAGGGTCCTACATGCCCCCATAGCCCCCCAAGGGACTCCTATAGACCCCAACCCCTCCCTTCCCCCCCAGGGACCCCTATAGCCCCCCTATAGCCCCCCTACAGCCCCCCAGGGACCCCCATAGACCCCAACCCCTCCCTTCCCCCCCATGACCCCCCATAGACACCCCATAACCCCCCTACAGCCCCCCAGCCCCCATAGCCCCCCCCAGCCCCCATAGCCCCCCTATAGACCCCCCCCCAGCCCCCCTATATCCCCCCCCCCCCCCTGGCAGGTTCAGAGGGGGGGAATCAAAATCCTTTATTGTTGTTTTGGTGTAAAATCGGGGAAATGCCATAAAATCGGGGGGGAGGGGGGGGCACAGTGAGGGGGGGGGTTGTGGGGTGGGGGAGGGGTCATATGGGATGGGGGAGGGGCTATATGGGATGGGGGAGGGGTCATATGGGATGGGGGAGGGGTCATATGGGATGGGGGAGGGGCTATATGGGATGGGGGAGGGGTTATATGGGATGGGGGAGGGGTTATATGGATGGGGGAGGGGGGCCTGTGGGATGGGGGAGGGGTTATATGGGATGGGGGAGGGGTTATATGGGATGGGGAGGGGTCCCAACGGGTCCCACATGAGCTGAGCTGGGGGGGAGGGGCAGCGCCGGGGGGGGGGGGCCCCGGGGGGGTCCCGGATATTTGGGAGGGGTCCCTTCCCCCCCCCCAAAGGGATCCTATGGGGACCCCCCCGGGGTTGGGGGGCACCAGAGACCCCAAAAAAGGACCCCATAATGGGGGGGGGGCACCAGAGACCCCAAAAGAACCCCCATAATGGGGGGGGCACCAGAGACCCCAAAAGAGCCCCCATAATGGGGGGGGCACCAGGGACCCCAAAAGAACCCCCATAATGGGGGGGGGGGGCACCAGGGACCCCAAAAGAGCCCCCATAATGGGGGGGGCACCAGGGACCCCAAAAAAGGATCCCACAATTTGGGGGGGGTCGGGGGTCACACAGTGGGGGGGGGGCACCCGGGACCCCAAAAAAGGACCCCACAATTTGGGGGGGGGGGCACACCCGGGGACCCCAAAAGGGCCCCATAACTGGGGGGGGCACCCAGGACCCCTGGGGGGGTCACACAGTGGGGGGGCACCCGTGGACCCAAAAAGGGTCCCCACAATTTGGGGGAGGGGGGCACACCCATGGACCCCAAGAGGGGACCCCACAATTTGGGGGGGGGTCACACAGTGGGGGGGGGCACCCATGGACCCCAAAAAGGGTCCCCACAATTTGGAGGGGGGGCACCCAGGGACCCCGGGGGGGGGTCGCACAGTGGGGGGGGGCACCCATGGACCCCAAAAAGGGTCCCCACAATTTGGGGGGGGGGCACCCAGGCCACCCACAGGGGGGGTCTCAGGTATTTGGGGGGTCCCGGGGGGGTCTCAGGTGCCTGGGGGGGGTCCCGGGGGGCTCCAGGTGAGTCCCAAGGGGGAGGGGGGTCTCATGGGGGGGTCAGTCCTGGGGGTCTGGGGGGTCCAGGGGGTTTGGGGGGGGTCAGGAGGATCTGGGGGGGGGGGTTGGGAGGGTCAGGGGGGTCCCAGGGGTTTTGGGGGGTCAGGGGGATTTGGGGGGGGGGTCAGGGAGGATCTGGGGGGGGTTGGGGGGGTCAAGGAGATTTGGGGGGGTGTCAAGGGGGGTCTGGGGGGGTTGAGGGAGTCAGGGGGGTGTTGGGAGGGGGGTCCTGGGGGTTTGGGGGGGTCAAGGGGGGTTCAGGGGTTTTTGGGGGGTCGGGGGGGTCGGTGGGATCTGAGGGGGGTTCTGGGGGTTTGGGGGGGGTCAGAGAGGATCTGGGGGTTTGGGTGGGGGTCAGGGGATTTGGGGGAGGGTCAGGGGGTCCTGGGGGTTTGGGTGGGGGTCAGGGGGATTTGGGGGAGGGTCAGGGGGTCCTGGGGGTTTGGGTGGGGGTCAGGGGGATTTGGGGGGGGGTCAGGGGGGTTCTGGGGGTTTGGGTGGGGGTCAGGGGGATTTGGGGGGGTCAGGGGGTTCTGGGGGTTTGGGTGGGGGTCAGGGGGATTTGGGGGGGGGGTCAGGGGGGTTCTGGGGGTTTGGGTGGGGGTCAGGGGGATTTGGGGGGGGTCAGGGGGTTCTGGGGGTTTGGGGGGGGTCTCAGGCACCCGGGTGGGTTCCGGGGGGGTCCCGGGGGGGTCCCGGGGGGGGTCACTGCTCGTTGGGGTTGGGGTTGGCGTCGGGGTACTTGGTGAGGTCAAAGGTCAGCACTTTGCTGATGACGCAATCGCCTTGCTGGGGGGGGGAGGGGCACAAGTTGGGGAGGGGGGGGAGAGAAATGGGGGAGGGGGGGGTCGGTTAAATCCCGGCCTTCTGCCCCTCCCCCCCCCCCGGGGGGATTTCTGACCCCTCCCCCCGGGGGAGAATTCCCCCCCCCCTCCCCCCATTTCACCCCTCCCCCCACCCCATAACACCCCTCCCCCCCCATTTTGGGGGGAATTTATGATCCCCCCTCCCCCCCCGGAGCCAATTCGGGCCCCCCCGGGGGATGTGAGACCCCCCCGGGGGGTTTTCTGACCCCCCCAAAAGGGATTTGACACCCCCCTCCCCCCCAGTTTGGGGGATTTCAGGACCCCCAGGGGGATTTGCCCCAAATTTGGGGGATTTGTGACCCCCCCAGGGGGGTTTCCCCCCAGTTTGGGGGATTTCAGGCCCCCCAAGGAGGATTTGCCCGAGGGGGGTATTTTTGGGGGGTATCTGGGGGGGCTCCAGGGGTCCCTGGGGGTATCTGGGGGGTGGGGTGGGGCACATTTTGGGCTATTTGGGGTTTATTTGGGGAGTGTTTGGGGCACCTCAGGATATCTGGGGGGGGGGGATTGGGGTATTTTGGGGGGGGTCTGGGAAGGATTTGGGGTATTTTGGGGGGATTTTGGGGGCCCCTCGGGGGATTTGTTCAGATTTTGGGGGGTTTTCTGGGTTATTTTTGCTGCTTGGGGGGGTTTGGGGGGAGCTTGGGGGGGTTTTGGGGGTATTTGGGGGTTTTTGGGGGGTGATTGGGGGGGTATTTTGAGGTCCCTCAGATTCTTTGGGGGGGTTGGGGGGGTATTTTGGGGGGGTTTTTGGAGGGGTTTGGGGGGGGGTTGTGACCCTGGGGGGGATTTTGGGGGGATTTGGGGGGTCCTGGGGGCACTTTAGGGGCACCTCGGGGGGTTTGAGGGTGTTTTTGGGGTATCTTGGGGTGTTTTGGGGGTTATTTTGGGGTTATTTTGGGGTATCTTGGGGTGTTTGGGGGTTATTTTGGGGTTATTTTGGGGTATCTTGGGGGGTTTGGGGGTTATTTTGGGGTATCTTGGGGTGTTTAAGGGTAGTTTGGGGGTACCTGGGGGTATTTGAGGGGGCATTTTGGGGGTACTTTGGGAAGGTATTTTGGGATTATTTTGGGGGCACCTTGGGGGATTTGAGGGTATTTTGGGGGTGACTCAAACTATTTAGGGTGGTTATTTTTGGGGTTATTTTGGGGGTACCTTGGGGTGTTTTGGGGAGTATTTTTGGGGGATATTTTGGGGGTCTCTCAGGGCGACTTTGGGGGTGTTTTCGGGGGGGTACCTCGGGGTATTTTTGGGGGTATTTTGGGGGTCCCTGAGGGTGATTTTGGGGGTGTTTTGGGGTGGGTACCTCAGGGTATTTTGGGGGGTATTTTGGGGGTCCCTCAGGGTGATTTTGGGGTGTTTTTGGGGCTGTATTAGGGGTGTTACCTCGGGGTATTTCTGGGGATATTTTTGGGGTCCCTCAGGGTGATTTTGGGGGTGTTTTGGGGGTGTTTTGGGGTGGGTACCTCAGGGTATTTTGGGGAGTGTTTTTGGGGATATTTTGGGGTCTCTCAGGGTGTTTTTGGGGGTGTTTTGGGGCTGTTTTGGGGGTGTTACCTGGGGTATTTCTGGGGATATTTTGGGGGTCCCTCAGGGTGATTTTGGGGGTGTTTTGGGGTGGGTACCTCAGGGTATTTTGGGGTCCCTCAGGGTGTTTTGGGGGTGTTTTGGGGGTGTTTTGGGGGTGGTTTTGGGGTGTTTTGGGGGTGTTTTAGGGGTGTTACCTCGGGGTAGACGCCGATGAGACTCTGGGCCTTGGTGTAAAACTCCTCCTTGAGGGAGATGAACGATGGCCTGGAAGTTGGCAGCCGACTGCTCCTTGATGTAATTGGCCACCTGCCACCCCAAACACAGCAGGGACCCCAAAACCAGTCAGGGGACCCCAAAATCCATCAGGGAACCTCAAAATTCATCAGGGGGCCCCAAAACCCATCAGGGAACCCCAAAACCAGTCAGGGGACCCCAAAACACGTCAGGGGGGCCCAAAACCCAACAAGGAACCCCAAAAAACAGTCAAGGGGACCCCAAAACCCATTGGGGGACCCCAAAACCAGTCAGGGGACCCCAAAATCCATCAGGGAGCTCCAAAATCCTCCAGAGAGCCCCAAAATCCATCAGGGGACCCCAAAACCCATCAGGGGACCCCAAAACCAGTCAGAGGATCCCAAAACCCATCAGGGGACCCAAAACCCATCAGGGGACCCCAAAACCCATTGGGGGAACCCAAAATTCATCAGGGGACCCCAAAACCCATCAGGGGGCCCCAAAACCAGTCAGGGGACCCCAGAACCCATCAGGGGACCCCAAAACCAGTCAGGGAACCCCAAAACACATCAGGGGGCCCCAAAACCAGTCAGGGGACCCCAAAACTCATCAGGGGGCCCCAAAACCAGTCAGGGGACCCCAAAACACATCAGGGGGCCCCAAAACCAGTCAGGGGACCCCAAAACTCATCAGGGGACCCCAAAACACATCAGGGGAACCCAAAATTCATCAGGTCCCCCCAAACTGGGGAGTTTCCCCAAACCAGGGAGGGTCCCCCCCACACTGGGGAGGGGTCCCCCCAAACTGGGAGTGCCCCCACACTGGGAGTGTCCCCCAAATCAGGGAGTGCCCCCCACACTGGGAGTGCCCCCCACACTGGGAGTGCCCCCCAAACTGGGAGTGCCCCCCACACTGGGAGTGCCCCCAGACTGGGAGTGTCCCCCAAACTGGGGAGGGGTCCCCCCACACTGGGGAGGGGTCCCCCCACACCGGGAGGGTCCCCCACACTGGGGAGGGGTCCCCCCCACACTGGGAGTGCCCCCCCACACTGGGAGGGTCCCCCACACTGGGAGTGTCCCCCACACTGGGGAGGGGTCCCCCCCACACCGCGAGTGCCCCCCACACTGGGAGTGCCCCCCACACTGGGAGGGTCCCCCAAATCAGGGAGTGCCCCCCAAACTGGGAGTGCCCCCCACACTGGGAGTGCCCCCCAAACTGGGAGTGTCCCCCCAAACTGGGAGTGCCCCCCACACTGGGAGTGTCCCCCACACTGGGAGTGCCCCCCAAACTGGGAGTGCCCCCAGACTGGGAGGGGTCCCCCACACCGGGGGGGTCCCGGGCCCACCTTGCCGATGTTGGTGTTGTCCAGGGCGGCGTCGATCTCGTCCAGCACGAAGAACGGGGCCGGTTTGTAACTGGGGGGGGGCCAAAAATGGGCTGGGACCCCCAAAAACGGGGCCTGGGGGGGGCAGGGGGACACCCCTGGGGGTCCCAGTTCCACCAGTCCCTCCCAGTGTCCCCCCCCAAACCCCCACGGTGACCCCCCCCAAAGGAGGAGCAGGGGGGGCCCGGCAGAACCTCGGGGGGGTCCCAGTCCCACCCAGTCCCTCCCAGTGCCCCCCAAAAGGGGGTCAG
Source organism: Manacus candei (assembly GCF_025592945.1). Classification (NCBI taxonomy): domain Eukaryota; kingdom Metazoa; phylum Chordata; class Aves; order Passeriformes; family Pipridae; genus Manacus; species Manacus candei. Next base: position 42,751 of record NW_026138231.1, on the reverse strand, counting down.
GGGGGTCTCAGGGGTTTGGGGGGTCCCAGTCCCACCCAGTCCCTCCCAGTCCCTCCCAGTGTCCCCCCAAAAGGGGGTCAGGGGGGTCTCAGGGGTTTGGGGGGGTCCCAGTCCCACCCAGTCCCTCCCAGTGTCCCCCCAGTGCCCTCCAGAAGGGGGGTCAGGGGGGTCCCGGGGGTTTGGGGGGATCCCAGTCCCTCCCAGTGTCCCCCCAGTGCCCCAGGGGAGGGTCAGGGGGGTCCCAGGGGTTTGGGGGGATCTCTGGAGGTCCCAGTTCCACCCAGTGCCCTCCCAGTGCCCCTCAGGACTTTGGGGTGGCCCCAGGGGTTTGGGGGGCTCCCAGTTCCCCCCAGTGCCCCCCGAGGAGGACGAGGAGGGTCCCAGGGGTTTGGGGGGCTCCCAGTTCCCCCAGTGCCCCCCAAGGAGGACAAGGGGGGTCCCAGGGGTTTGAGGGGCTCCCAGTTCCCCCCAGTTCCCCCCAGTGCCCCTCGAGGAGGATGAGGGGGGTCCCGGGGGTTTGGGGGGCTCCCAGTTCCCCCCAGTGCCCCCGAGGAGGACGAGGGGGGTCCCAGGGGTTTGGGGGGCTCCCAGTTCCCCCCAGTGCCCCTCGAGGAGGATGAAGGGGGTCCCGGAGTTTGGGGGGCTCCCAGTGCCCCCGAGGAGGATGAGGGGGGTCCCAGGGGGGGTCCCAGTTCCCCCCAGTGCCCCCCAGTTCCCCCGAGGAGGACGAGGGGGTTCCCGGGGGTTTGGGGGGCTCCCAGTGCCCCTGAGGAGGACGAGGGGGGTCCTGGGGGTTTGGGGGGGCTCCCAGTTCCCCCCAGTTCCCCCCCAGTGCCCCCCAGGGGGAGAGTCAGGAGGGCTCCCAAGGGGTTTGGGGGGCTCCCAGTTCCCCCCGAGGAGGACGAGGGGGTCCCGGGGGGTCCCGGGGGGGTCCGGGGGGGTCCCGGGGGGGCCCGGGGGGGTCCCGGGGTGCCCCCACCTGTGGATGGCGAAGAGCAGTGCCAGGGCAGCCACGGTTTTCTCGCCCCCCGACAGGTTGTCCATGGGCCGGAACCGCTTCCCGGGGGCCACGCAGTTGTAGTTGATCCCGTCCAGGTACGGCTCCTCCGGGTTCTCGGGGCCCAGGAACGCCTGGGGGGGGCACGGGGGGGGGCACAGGGGGGTCAGGGGGGGTCACAGGGACGGCTCCTCGGGGTTCTCGGGGCCCAGGAACGCCTGGGGGGGCACAGGGGGGTCAGAGAACACATGGGGGGGTCACTGGAGGGTCAGGGGGGGTCACAGGGGGGGGCACAGGGGGGGTCAGGGGGGGTCACAGGGACGGCTCCTCCGGGTTCTCGGGGCCCAGGAACGCCTGGGGGGGCACGGGGGGGTCACAGGGGGGCACTGGAGGGTCAGGGGAGGTCAGGGGGGGTCACAGGGGGGACACAGGAGGGGTCACAGGGGGGGTCACAGGGGGAGGTCACAGGTCCAGCTCCTCAGGGTTCTCAGGGCCCAGGAACGCCTGGGGGGGGTCACAGAACACATGGGGGGGGTTACAGGAGGGCACTGGAGGGTCAGGGGGGGTCACAGGGGGACACAGGAGGGGTCACAGGGGGGTCACAGTCACAGGTCCGGCTCCTCGGGGTTCTCGGGGCCCAGGAACGCCTGGGGGGGGCACGGGGGGGGTCACAAGGGGGTCACAGGGGAATTTGGGGATGTTTGGGGGTCACAGGGGGGGTTGGGGGATGTTTGGGGGGTCACAGGGGGGGTTGGGGGATGTTTGGGGGGTCAACAGGGGGGGGTTGGGGGATGTTTTGGGGGGTCACAGGGGAGTTTGGGGGATGTCTGGGGGGGTCACAGGGGGGGGTTGGGGGATGTTTGGGGGTCACAGGGGGGGGTTGGGGGATGTTTGGGGGGGTCACAGGGGAGTTTGGGGATTGTTTGGGGGGTCACAGGGGGGGTTGGGGGATGTTTGGGGGTCACAGGGGGGGTTGGGGGATGTTTGGGGGTCACAGGGGGGGTTTGGGGGATGTTTGGGGGTCACAGGGGGGGGTTGGGGGATGTTTGGGGTTTCCCCGGGGCCCCGAGAGGAGAAAAGGGGCACTGGAGACACGGAAGGGACACGGAAGGGACATGGAAGGGACACGGAAGGGACACGGAAGGGACACGGAAGGGACATGGAAGGGACATGGAAGGGGACACGGAAGGGACACGGAAGGGACACGGAAGGGACACGCTGGGGACACGGAAGGGTCTGAGGGGGCGAGGCCCTGGGGGAGGCCCCGGGGTGGCCCCAAAAACCCTCGTGTAAGGTCAGGGGTGGGGCCAGGTGAGCCCTGCCCAGGTGTGCCAGCTCCATATAAGCTCTGTACAGGTGTGCCAGCCCTGCCCAGGTGTGCCAGCTCTGTATGAGCTCCATACAGGTCTGCCAGCCCTGTACAGGTGTGCCAGCCCTGCCCAGGTGTGCCAGCCCTGCCCATGTGGGCTCTGCCCAGGTGTGCCAGCCCTGCCCAGGTGTGCCAGCCCTGCCCAGGGTGTGCCAGCTCTGTATGAGCTCCATACAGGTGTGCCAGCTCCATATAAGCTCTGCCCAGGTGTGCCAGCCCTGCCCAGGTGTGTGCCAGCTCTGTATGAGCTCCATACAGGGTGTGCCAGCTCCATATAAGCTCTGCCCAGGTGTGCCAGCCCTGCCCAGGTGTGCCAGCTCTGTATGAGCTCCATACAGGTGTGCCAGCTCCATATAAGCTCTGTACAGGTGTGCCAGCTCCATGTGAGCCCTGCCCAGGTTGTGCCAGCCCTGTACGAGCCCCCCCCCAGGTGTGCCAGGGCGGTGCCAGGTGTGCCAGCCCTGTGCCAGCCCCCACCAGGTGTGCCAGCCCCCCCCAGGTGTGCCAGCCCCCCCCAGGTGTGCCAGGGCAGTGCCAGGTGTGCCAGGGGCGGTGCCAGGTGTGCCAGCCCTGCCCAGGTGTGCCAGCCCCGCCCAGGTGTGCCAGCCCCCCCCCAGGTGTGCCAGGGCAGTGCCAGGTGTGCCAGGGCGGTGCCAGGTGTGCCAGCCCCCCCCAGGTGTGCCAGGGTAGTGCCAGGTGTGCCAGCCCCCCCCAGGTGTGCCAGCCCCGCCCAGGTGTGCCAGGGTAGTGCCAGGTGTGCCAGCCCCCCCCCAGGTGTGCCAGCCCCGCCCAGGTGTGCCAGCCCTGCCCAGGTGTGCCCAGCCCCGCCCAGGTGTGCCAGCCCCCCTCAGGTGTGCCAGGGCAGTGCCAGGTGTGCCAGGGCGGTGCCAGGTGTGCCAGCCCCCCCCAGGTGTGCCAGCCCCGCCCAGGTGTGCCAGGGGTAGTGCCAGGTGTGCCAGCCCCCCCCAGGTGTGCCAGCCCCCGCCCAGGGTGTGCCAGGGTAGTGCCAGGTGTGCCAGCCCCCCCAGGTGTGCCAGCCCCGCCAGGTGTGCCAGCCCCTGCCCAGGGTGTGCCAGCCCTGCCCAGGTGTGCCAGCCCCCCCCAGGTGTGCCAGGGCAGTGCCAGGTGTGCCAGCCCCCCCCCAGGTGTGCCAGCCCTGCCCAGGTGTGCCAGCTCTGTATGAGCTCCATACAGGTCTGCCAGCCCTGCCCAGGTGTACCAGCCCTGCCCATGTGGGCTCTGCCCAGGTGTGCCCAGCCCTGCCCAGGTGTGCCAGCCCTGCCCAGGTGTGCCAGCTCTGTATGAGCTCCATACAGGTGTGCCAGCTCCATATAAGCTCTGTACAGGTGCGCCAGCTCCATGTGAGCCCTGCCCAGGTGTGCCAGCCCTGTACGAGCCCCCCCAGGTGTGCCAGGGCGGTGCCAGGGCAGTGCCAGGTGTGCCAGCCCCCCTCAGGTGTGCCAGCCCTGTATGAGCCCTCCCCAGGTGTGCCAGCCCCCCCCCAGGTGTGCCAGGGCGGTGCCAGGCAGTGCCAGGTGTGCCAGCCCTGTGTGAGCCCCCCCAAGGTGTGCCAGGGCGGTGCCAGGTGTGCCAGGGCAGTGCCAGGTGTGCCAGCCCCATATGAGCCCCCCCCAGGTGTGCCAGGGCGGTGCCAGGGCGGTGCCAGGTGGGCGCTGTGCCCGCCCCCCTCACCTGGGCGCTGCTGTTGCGGGACAGGGCCTTGTAGATCTCGTCGATGTTGGTGGCCACGGCCTCGAAGCAGGAGTTGAAGCGGTCGAACCTCTCCTTCTTCATCTGCTCGAACGCCTGCTTCGCCTTCTTGGCGCGTTTGCGGGCGGCCTCGAACTCTGCGGGCACGGGGGGGCATCAGGGGGGGGCCCATGGCCCCTTGGACCCTCTGCGGGCACGGGGGGGCATCAGGGGGGGCTCCGTGGCCCCTTGGGACCCTCTGGGGGCCACGGGGGGGCATCAGGGGGGGGCTCGTGTCCCCTTGGCTGGAGTCACACACGGGGGGACATCAGGGATGGCCCCGTGTCCCACTCTCTGAGCTCCACACATGGGGGGACATCAGGAAGGGCCTCGTGTCCCCTTGGTTGGAGTCATGGGGGGGCATCAGGAAGGGCCTCGTGTCCCCTGTGCCCCCTTGGCCCCTCTGGGGGCACGGGGGGGACATCAGGGACGGCCTTGTTTGGCTGGAGTCACACCACGGGGGGACATCAGGGATGTCCCACGGCCCCTCGTGTCCCCCCTGTCCCACTGGCTGAGCTCACACACTGTCCCTGTGTCCCCCCAGCCCGTGTCCCCCGTGTCCCAGTGTCTGAGGTCACACACAGGGGACCTCAGGGATGTCCCAACGGCCTCCTGTGTCCCCTTGGCTGAGGTCACACATCGAGGGGACCTCAGGGATGTCCCACGGCCCCCCGTGTCCCCTTGGCTGAGCTCACACACTGTCCCTGTGTCCCCCCCCATCCGTGTCTCCCCCGTCCAAGGTCTCCTGGAGCCTGTCCTGGACCCTCTCCCGTGTCCCCCCATTGTGTCCCCCCATCCAGTGTCTCCTGGAGCTCATCCTGTCCCCTGTCCCCTGTCCCCCCCATGTCCCCCCATCCATGTCTCCCCGTCCAAGGTCTCCTGGAGCCTGTCCTGGACACTCTCCCGTGCCCCCCTCTGTGTCCCCCATGTCCCCCCCTCTGTGTCCCCCCATCCAGAGTCTCCTGGAGCTCGTCCCAGACGCTCTCCCATGTCCCCCCCAGGTTCCCTTGCCTCTGTGTCCCCCCATCCGTGTCCCCTCTCCCGTGTCTCCCCGTCCAAGGTCTCCTGGAGCTCATCCTGGACGTTCTCCTGTGTCCCCCCCCTCTGTGTCCCCCCCCTGTGTCCCCCCATCCAGAGTCCTCCTGGAGCTCGTCCCAGACACTCTCCTGTGTCCCCCCCATCTGTGTCCCCCCATCCGTGTCCCCCCATCCATGTCCCCCTTTCCCGTGTCCCCCCATCCATGTCCCCCCCATGTCCCCCTGTTGGTGTCCCCCCATCCATGTCCCCCCATCCATGTCCCCCCCATCCATGTCCCCCCCATCCATGTCCCCTCTCCCATGTCCCCCTATCTGTGTCCCCCTTTCCCTTGTCCCCCCATCCTTGTCCCCTCCCTGTGTCCCCTCTCCCGTGTCCCCCCATCCATGTCCCCCCATCCATGTCCCCCTTGGTGTCCCCCCGTGGGTGTCCCCACCCTGTGTCCCCTCCCCCGTGTCCCCCCATCTGTGTCCCCTCCCTGTGTCCTCCCATCCGTGTCCCCCCCATCCATGTCCCCCTCTCCCATGTCCCCCCATTGGTGTCCCCCCATCCCTGTCCCCCGTGTCCCCCCCCCGTGTCCCCCCATCCGTGTCCCCCCATCCGTGTCCCCCCATCCGTGTCCCCCCCGTGTTACCCCCCGCGTCCCCCCCCAGTTCCCCCCCCGTGTCCCCTTTCCCGTGTCCCCCCGTGTCCCCCCCGTGCCCCTGTCGCTGCCCCACCATCCGATGTCTCCTGGAACTTGTCCCTGACGCTCTCCAGTTTCTCCATGGCCTTCATGTTTGGGGCCGCGATCCTCTGCAGGACGCTCTGCTGCTCCGTGAGGCGCTGCTGCAGCGCCGACATCTCCTGGCGGATCTCCTCCTCCGCCTGCGCGTCCTGCGGGGCGGGGACACGGGGTGGGGCAAAACGGGGCGGGGCAAAACGGGGCGGGGCAAAACGGGGCGGGGTTAAAACGGGGCGGGGTTAAAACGGGGCGGGGTTAAAATGGGGTGGGGTCAAACGGGGCGGGGCAAAACGGGGCGGGGCCGTCAGGGCGGGGTCAAACGGGGCGGGGCCGTCAGGGCGGGGCAAAACGGGGCGGGGCCATCAGGGTGGGGACAAATAGGGTGGGGGCCCTGTCAGGACGGGGGACAGACGAGGCGGGGCTCTGTCAGGGCGGGGTCAAACAGGGCGGGGTCCATCAGGGTAGGGCCAAACGGGGCGGGGTTTGTCAGGGCGGGGCCAAATGGGGCAGGGCACACTCAGGGGTGGGGTCCCCATCAGAATGGGACAAACGGGGCGGGGCACGGTCACTGTGGGGAGAAACGGGGCGGGGTCCATCAGGGCGGGGACAGACGGGGGCGGGGCTCTGTCAGGGCGGGGGCCAAACGGGGCAGGGCCAAATGGGGCGGGGTCTGTCAGGGCGGGGACAAACGGGGGGGTCTCCATCAGGGTGGGTCTGTCAGGGGCGGGGCTCCGTCAGGGCGGGGGCCAAATGGGGCAGGGCACACTCAGGGGTGGGGCCAAATGGGGCAGGGCACGGTGTAGGGGCGGGGCCAAATGGGGTGGGGTTCTGTCAGGGGTGGGGCCAAACAGGGCAGGGCATGGTGAAGGGGCGGGGCCACACGGGGTGGGGCACACTCAGGGGTGGGGCCAAATGGGGCAGGACAGGACAACGCCCACCGGGGAACCCCAGGTGGGGCGTGACCTCAGTTGGGTGGGTGTGGCCTCCATTTGGGGGTGTGGTTTCCATTTGGGGGTGTGGCATTAGTCACACGGGTGTGGTCTCAGGTGTGGGTGTGGCCTCCATTGGGGGTGTGGCATTAGACAAGTGGGTGTGGCCTCAGTAAGTGGGAGGGGCCAGAAACAAACGAGAGTGACTCCAGAAAGGGGGAGGAGTCAGTGGAAATGGGAGGGGCTGGGGAGTGGGAGGGGCCAGAAAGAAATGGGAGGGGCCATAGCAAGTGGGTGGGACCAGAAGCAAATGGGAGGAGCCCCAGCCAGTGGGAGGGGCCAGGTGGGAGTGGGAGGGGCCTCCACATGTAGGGAGTCTGAATGAAATGGGGGCGGGCCCCAATGAGTGGGAGGAGCCTCAATGAGTGGGAGGAGCCAGGAGGAAACAGGGGGAGGGACCCCCATGAGTGGGAAGGGCTGGAAAGAAATGGGAGGGGCAGAAGTGGGAGGGGCCTAGGGAGTGGGAGGGACCAGAAGGCAGGGGGGTGTGTCCCAAAGGTGTGGGTGTGTCTCCAAGGGGGTGTCCCAAACAGGGGGGTGTGTCCCCAAAGGGGGTGTGTCCCAGAGGTGTGGGTGTGTCCCAAACAGGGGGTGTGTCCCCAAGGGGGGTGTGTCCCAAAGGTGTGGGTGTGTCCCCAAAGGTGTGGGGTGTGTCCCCCAAGGGGTGTGTCCCCAAGGGGTGTGTCCCCAGAGGTGTGGGTGTGTCCCAAAGGTGTGGGTGTGTCCCCAGGGTGTGTCCCAAGGGTGTGGGTGTGTCCCCAAAGGTGTGGGTGTGTCCCCAAAGGGTGTGGTGTGTCCCCAGGGTGTGTCCCAGAGCTGTGGGTGTGTCCCTAAGTGTGTGTCCCAAAGGGGGTGTGTCCCAAAGGTGTGGGGTGTGTCCCCAAAGGTGTGGGTGTGTCCCAGAGGTGTGGGTGTGTCCCAGAGGTGCAGGTGTGTCCCCAGGGTGTGTCCCAGAGGTGTGGGTGTGTCCCCAAAGGGGGTGTGTCCCCAAGGGTGTGGGTGTGTCCCCAAAGGGGGTGTGTCCCCAAAGGGGTGTGTCCCCACCTTGAGCTCCTCGGGCAGGTCGCTGTAGTCGATCTCGATCAGGGCCTCGCGGGCGTAGAGGCTGGAGCTGCGCTGGGAGCTGCCCCCGGGCTCCTCCCCGGCCCCGCCGCCCTGGGGGGACATTGGGGGTCACAAGGGTCAGAGGGGGTCACACAGGGGGTCACAGGGGGTCACACAGGGGGTCAGAGGCTGGAGCTGCCGCTGGGAGCTGCCCCCCGGGCTCCTCCCCGGCCCCGCCGCCCCTGGGGGGGGACATTGGGGGTCACAAGGGTCAGAGGGGGTCACAACAGGGGGGTCACAGGGGGTCACACAGGGGGTCAGAGGCTGGAGCTGCGCTGGGAGCTGCCCCCGGGCTCCTCCCCGGCCCCGCCGCCCTGGGGGGGGGACATTGGGGTCACAAGGGTCAGAGGGGGTCACACAGGGGGTCACAGGGGGTCACACAGGGGGTCAGAGGCTGGAGCTGCGCTGGGAGCTCCCCCCGGGCTCCTCCCCGGCCCCCGCCGCCCTGGGGGGGGACATTGGGGGTCACAGGAGGGGTCACAGGGGGTCACGGGGGGGACACAGAGGGGTCAGGGGACATCGGGGGTCACAGGGGGGCACAGGGGGTCACACGGGGTCAGAGGCTGGAGCTGCGCTGGGAGCTGCCCCCGGGCTCCTCCCCGGCCCTGCCGCCCTGGGGGGGGTCACAGGGGTCAGGGGTCAGGGGTCAGGGGGGGTCAGAGGCTGGAGCTGTGCTGGGAGCTGCCCCCGGGCTCCTCCCTGGCCCCGCCGCCCTGGGGGGGGACATTGGGGGTCACAGAGGGGTCAAAGGGGTCAGGGGACATCAGGGGTCACAGGGGGTCACACTGGGGGCACAGGGGGTCAGAGGCTGGAGCTGCGCTGGGAGCTGCCCCCCAGACCCACCACCCTGAGGGGGACACGGGGGGATCAGGGGACATGGGGGAACACGGGGGGATCAGGGGGATATGGGGGAACACGGGGGGATCAGGGGGACATGGGGGGGGACACGGGGGGATCAGGAGGACATGGAGGGGACATGGAGGGATCAGGGGGACATGGGACCAGAATAACATGGAAGGTCCATGGGGACATGGGGGGGCCATGGGGGGGACAGGGGGGGCTGTGGTGGAGCCCCACTCCAGGAGACAGGCTGAGCTCTGTGACACCCCAGCTGGGGTGACAGGGGTGGCCCAGGGGGTGTCAGGGGTGGCCGGGGGTGACAGGGGTGGCCCAGGGGGTGACAGGGGGTGGCCCAGGGGGTGTCAGGGGGTGGCCCAGGGGGTGTCAGGGGGTGTCAGGGGTGGCCCAGGGGGGTGTCAGGGGTGGCCCAGGGGGTGACAGGGGTGGCCCAGGGGCTGTCAGGGGTGTCCCCGAGCCCCCCCTCGGATCCCCCCCCACCTCCTCCTGGCTGATGTCGTCCATGGAGCCCCTGGCCAGGGGCAGGCGGATGTCCTGCATCTTGCAGGCCTGCAGCAGGTTGTGGCGGGTCGCTGCGCTTCTGCTCCAGCTTCGTCTCGATGGCCGTCACCTCCTTCTGCAGGTGGGTCATCTCCCTGGGGGGGGGGACACCCAGGGGGTCAGGGACACACCCAAAGGGGGGAGGGACACACCCAAAGGGGTCAGGGACACACCCAGGGGGAGAGGGACACGCCCAGGGGGGGAGGGACACACCCAAAGGGGTCAGGGACACACCCAGGGGGAGAGGGACACGCCCAGGGGGGGGAGGGACACGCCCAAGGGGGGAGGGACACACCCAAAGGGGTCAGGGACACACCCAGGGGGTCAGGGACACACCCAGGGGGAGAGGGACACACCCAGGGGTCAGGGACAGGCCCAAGGGTGAGGGACATGCCTTGATGGCCGTCACCTCCTTCTGCAGGTGGGTCATCTCCCTGGGGGGGGACACCCGGGGGTCAGGGACACACCCAGGGGTCAAGGACACACCTGAGGAGGGAGGGACACACCCAAGGAGGGAGGGACATGCCCAAGGTTCAGGGACACGCCCAAGGAGGGAGGGACACGCCCAGAGAGTCAGGGACACACCCGGGGGTCAGAGACATGTCCAAGGAGGGATGGACATGTCCGGGGGTCAGGGACACACCCAAGGGTGGAGGGACACACCCAAGGGGGTCAGGGACACACCCAAGGGTGGAGGGACACACCCAAGGGGGTCAGGGACATGCCCAGGGCTCAGGGACACACCCAGGGGGAGAGGGACACGCCCAAGGGGGGAGGGACACACCCCCAGGGTCCAGAACCCCCCCCATGGACCCCCAGCTGGGCCTGCAGCCCCTTAGAGCCCTCCATGGGAGTTAGCCCCACCCCCAATCCCTTAGCCCCACCCCCAACCCCTTAGCCCCACCCACCAGCCCTTAGCCCCACCCACAACCCCTTAGCCCCACCCACCACCCCCTTAGTCCCACCCCCAACCCCTTAGTCCCACCCACCACCCCTTAGCCCCACCTACAACCCCTCAGCCCCACCCACAACCCCTCAGCCCCACCCACCAGCCCTTAGCCCCACCCACAACCCCTTAGCCCCACCCACCACCCCCTTAGTCCCACCCACAACCCCTTAGCCCCACCCACAACCCCTTAGCCCCACCCACAACCCCTTAGCCCCACCCACAACCCCTCAGCCCCACCCACAACCCCTTAGCCCCACCCACAACCCCTTAGCCCCACCCACCAGCCCTTAGCCCCACCCACAACCCCTCAGCCCCACCCACCCCCCTCAGCCCCACCCACAAGCCATGTAGCCCTGCCCATAACCCCCACCCCCTTTGGCCCCGCCCTCACTTGTTGGCCCCGCCCCCCTGGCCCCGCCCTCACTTGTTGGCCCCGCCCAGCTTCTTGCGGATCTCGTCCATCTCGTGGTTCTTGTCGTTCACCTCCGACTTCTTGGCCAGGTGTTGGTTCTTCAGGTCCTGCAGCTGCGCCATCGTCTCGTCGATGATCTTCATGTGCCGCTGCTCCTCCTGGGGGGCCCAAAACAGCCCAAAATCACCCCAAAATACCCCAAAATCACCCCAAAATCCCCATCGTCTCGTCGATGATCTTCATGTGCCGCTGCTCCTCCTGGGGGGGACCCAAAACAGCCCAAAAATACCCCAAAATCACCCCAAAAATACCCCAAAATCACCCCAAAATCCCCATCGTCTCGTCGATGATCTTCATGTGCCGCTGCTCCTCCTGGGGGGCCCAAAAATATCCCAAAATCACCCCAAAATACCCCAAAATCACCCCAAAATACCCATCGTCTCGTCGATGATCTTCATGTGCCGCTGCTCCTCCTGGGGGGCCCAAAAATACCCCAAAATCACCCTAAAATACCCCAAAATCACCCTAAAATCCCCATCGTCTCGTTGATGATCTTCATGTGCCGCTGCTCCTCCTGGGGGACCCAAAACAGCCCAAAAATATCCCAAAATCACCCCAAAATATCCCAAAATCACCCCAAAATCCCCATCGTCTCGTCGATGATCTTCATGTGCCGCTGCTCCTCCTGGGGGGCCCAAAAATACCCCAAAATCACCCCAAAACAGCCCAAAATCACCCCAAAATACCCATGGTCTCGTCGATGATCTTCATGTGCCGCTGCTCCTCCTGGGGGGGGACCCCAAAATATCCAAAAACCACTTCAGACCACCCCAAAATAGCCCCAAATCACCTCCAATCATCCCAAAATAGCCCCAAATCACCTCCAATCATCCCAAAATAGCCCAAAATCACCCCAAGAATCCCCCCCATCGCACTGTTGATGATCTTCATGTGCCGCTGCTCCTCCTGGGGGGGGACCACAAAATCCCCCCAAATCGCCCCAGAATAGCCAAAAATCACCTGGAGTCGCCCCAAAATATTCCAACCCCCCCCCCCAAATCCCCCCCAAACCCCCCCAGACCTTCTTGAGCTTCTCGATCTCGGCCTCGGCCTCGTGCTCTCCCTGCTCCCACCTCGGCACCTCCTCCTGCTCCTCCCACCCCAAATTCCCCCAAAACACCCCAAATCCCCCCAAATATCCCAAACCCCCAAACACCCCAAATCCCCCCCAAAATACCCCAAATCCCCCTGAAAACCCCCCAAATATCCCAAACCCTCCCAGACCTTGAGCTTCTCGATCTCGGCCTCGTCCTCGTGCTCTCCCTGCTCCCACCTCGGCACCTCCTCCTGCTCCTCCCCCCCCGTGAGCCCCCCAAGGACACACAAAACCCCCCAAATCCCCCCAGAAACACCCCAAATTCCCCCCAAACCGCCCAAATCCCCCCCGACCTTCTTGAGCTTCTCGATCTCTCCCTCGTCCTCGTGCTCTCCCTGCTCCCACCTCGGCACCTCCTCCTGCTCCTCCCACCCCAAATCCCCTCAAAAACACCCCAAATCCCCCCAAAAAAACCCCAAAACCCCCCAAATCCCCCCCAAACCCCCCAGACCTTCTTGAGCTTCTCGATCTCGGCCTCGTCCTTGCGCACCCCCTGCTCCCACATCAGCACCTTCTCCTGGTCCTCCCTCAGCTGGTTCCTCTCGAAGTCCAGCTGGATCCCCAGCCGGGTCTTCTGGTTCTCGAACTCCAGCCTGGGGGGGGCCCCAAAATTGGGGGGGGGGGGGTCCGGAGGGGTTTTGGGAGGGCCCCAGGGGGGTTTTGGGGGAGGCCCTGGGGTCTGGAGGCCCTGGGTAACCCCCCCTCCCCCAGGTTTTGGGGTCCTCTGGGAGTCCAGGGGTGCCCCCCCTCCCAATTTTAGGGTCCCCTGGGGGTCTGGAGGTGCCCCCCCAGTTTTGGGATCCTTGAGGATCCAGGGGGGTCCCCCCAGTTTTGGGATCCCCTGGGAGTCCAGGGATGCCCCCCCTCCCAATTTTAGGGTTCCCCCAATTTTAGGGTCCCCTGGGGGTCCAGGGATGCCCCCCCTCCCAATTTTAGGGTCCTCCCAATTTTGGGATCCCCTGGGGGTCCAGGGGTGCCCCCCTCCCAATTTTGGGGCCCCCTGGGGGTCCAGGGGTTCCCCCCTCCCCAATTCTGGGGTCCCCTGGGTGTGTGGGGGATCCCCCTCCCCAATTTTGGGGTCCCCTGGGGGTTCCCCCTCCCAATTTTGGGGTGCCCTGGGGGTTCCCTGTCCCCAAGTTTGGGGTCCCCTGGGAGTTCCCTCCCAATTCTGGGGGTCCCCTGGGGGTTCCCTGTCCCAAATTTTGGGGTCCCCTGGGGGTGTGGGGGTTCCCTGTCCCCAGTTTTGGGTCCCCTGGGGGTTCCCCCCTCCCCAATTTTGGGCCCCCTGGGGGTGTGGGGGTTCCCTGTCCTCAATTTTGGGGTCCCCTGGGGGTTCCCCCCCTCCCAATTTTGGGTTCCTCCCTCCCAATTTCGGGGCCCCCCCTCCCAATTTTGGGTCCCCTGGGTGTGTGGGGGATCCCCCTCCCAATTTTGGGGTCCCCTGAGGGTTCCCCCTCCCAATTTTGGGGTCCCCCCTCCCAATTTTGGGGTTCCCCCTCCCAATTTCGGGGTCCCCCCTCCCAATTTTGGGGTCCCCTGGATGTGTGAGGGTCCCCCCTCCCAATTTCGGGGTCCCCCCTCCCAATTTCGGGGTCCCCCCTCCCAATTTTGGGGTCCCCTGGATGTGTGAGGGTCCCCCCTCCCAATTTCGGGGTCCCCCCTCCCAATTTCGGGGCCCCCCCCTCCCAATTTTGGGGCCCCCCCCTCCCAATTTCGGGGCCCCCCCTCCCAATTTTGGGGCCCCCCCCTCCCAATTTCGGGGCCCCCCCTCCCAATTTTGGGCCCCCTCACCGTTTCTTGGCGATCTCGTTCTGCCTCTTCACCTTCTCCTCCTCGAACTCGCGGATGTTCCTGACCCCGATTTCCCGGCAGAACTCCTCGAAAACCTCGTCCTCCACCTGCAGGGGGGGAGGGGAAACGTCACCCCGGGACCCCCCCGGACCCCCCCAGGGCCCCCCCAAAAAGCCCCACCTGGTTCATCTTCTCCTTGAGGTCCTTCATCTCCCGCTCCCGGCCCTGGATGATCCGCTTGATGTCGTTGATCCGCGGGCCGAAGTTGGCCAGTTCGCTCTCCAGCTTGGACTTTTCCTGGGGGGGGGGAGAGGAAAAGGGGGGTCAGAGGGTGGGAAGGACCCCCCTGAACCCCCAAACCCCCAAAATCCCTCCCAGAGCCAAGGACACCCCCGGGGAAGGACGGGAACCCCTCCGGAAACGATGGACTCGGAGACTCAAGGACCCCTGGAATGATCCAAAAAAAGGGGGTGAACCCCTCAAAAAGGGGGTTCACCCCTCAAAAAGGGGGTGATCCCCCAAAAAGGGGGTCAGAGAATCCCAAGGACCCCCCTTGTGCCCCAAAATCCCCCCCAGACTCACTGACGTGGTTGTGAATCCCCCTGGATTTAGAGGCTGGAAACCCCCCTGGAATGACCCAAAAAGGGGGTGACTCCCCAAAAAAAAAGGGGGGTCAGAGGGTGGGAAGGACCCCCCTGAACCCCCAAAACACCCCTGAGCCCCCAAAATCCCTCCCAGAGCCAAGGACACCCCCGGGGAAGGACGGGAACCCCTCCGGAAATGACGGATCTGGAGACTCAAGGAGCCCTGGAATGATCCAAAAAAGGGGGTGAACCCCCAAAAAAGGGGGTGATCCCCCAAAAAGGGGGTGATCCCCCAAAAAGGGGGTCAGAGAATCCCAAGGACCCCCCTTGTGCCCCAAAATCCCCCCCAGACTCACTGACGTGGTTGTGAATCCCCCCAAAAAACAGATTTAGAGCCGGGAAACCCTCCTGGAATGACCCAAAAAGGGGGTGACTCCCCCCTCCCCCCAAAAAAGGGGGGTCAGAGGGGGGGAAGGACCCCCTGAACCCCCAAAACACCCCCAAACCCCCAAAATCCCTCCCAGAGCCAAGGACACCCCCGGGGAAGGACGGGAACCCCTCCGGAAATGACGGATCTGGAGACTCAAGGAGCCCTGGAATGATCCAAAAAAGGGGGTGAACCCCCAAAAAAGGGGGTGAACCCCTCAAAAAAGGGGGTGATCCCCCAAAAAGGGGGTCAGAGAATCCCAAGGACCCCCCTTGTGCCCCAAAATCCCCCCCAGACTCACTGACGTGGTTGTGAATCCCCCCAAAAAACAGATTTAGAGCCTGGAAACCCCCCTGGAATGACCCAAAAAGGGGGTGACACCCCCCCTCCAAAAAAAGGGGGTGTCAGAGGGTGCCAAGGACCCCTCCTGAACCCCAAAATCCTTCTCTGCACCCCAAACCCCCCCCTGCAACCCCAAATGCTCCCCCAGACCCACTGACAGGGCTCTGAATCCCCCCAAACCCAACGGATTGGGAGCCCTGAGGGCCCTGGGACACCCAAAAAGGGGGAGTTCTCCCTGAAAAGGGGGAGTTCTCCCCAAAAGGGGGGATTTCTCCCAGAAAAAAAGGGATTTCTCCCTAAATAGTGGGATTTTCTCCCCAAAAGGAGGGGATTTCTCCCAAAAAAGGGGGGATTTCTCCCCAAAACCAGGGGATTTTTCCCCAAAAGGAGGGGATTTCTCCCCAAAAAGAGGGGATTTCTCCCCAAAAAGAGGGGATTTCTCCCAAAAAAGGGGGGATTTTTCCCCAAAAGGAGGGGATTTCTCCCCAAAAAGAGGGGATTTCTCCCAAAAAAGGGGGGATTTCTCCCCAAAAAGAGAGGATTTCTCCCCAAAAAGAGGGGATTTCTCCCAAAAAAGGGGGGATTTTTCCCCAAAAGGAGGGGATTTCTCCCCAAAAAGAGAGGATTTCTCCCCAAAAAGAGGGGATTTCTCCCAAAAAAGGGGGGATTTCTCCCCAAAAAGAGAGGATTTCTCCCCAAAAAGAGGGGATTTCTCCAAAAAAAGGGGGGATTTCTCCCCAAAAAGAGGGGATTTTTCCCCAAAAGGAGGGGATTTCTCCCCAAAAAGAGGGGATTTCTCCCCAAAAAGAGGATTTCTCCCCAAAAAGAGGGGATTTCTCCCCAAAAGGAAGAGATTTGCCTCCCCAGGTCCCCTGTCCCTGCAGCACCTGCAGGTTCAGGGCTCTGAATCTTCCTGAAAACAGGGGATTTCTCCCCCAAAAGAGGGGATTTCTCCCCCAAAAAGAGGATTTCTCCCCCAGCTCCCCCTCCCCACAGCACATGCAGGTTCAGGGCTCTGAATATCCCCAAAAGAGGGGATTTCTTCGCAAAAAGAGGGGATTTCTCTCCAAAAGGGGTCAGTCCCCCCACCTGCAGTTGAGGGCTCTGACTCTCCCCAAAATGAGGTGATTTCTCCCCAAACAGAGTTGATTTCTCCCCAAAATGAGGGGATTTCTCCCCAAAACAAGGGGTTTCTCCCCAAAATGAGGGGTTTCCCCCCCACCTGCAGGTTGAGGGCTCTGAATCCCCCAAAAAGAGTTGATTTCTCCCCAAAAAGAGTTGATTTCCCCCCACTTGCAGGTTGAAGGCTCTGAATCTCCCCAAAAGAACTGATTTCTCCCCCAAACGAGGGGATTTCTCCCCAAAAGGAGGGTTTTCCTCCCCACCTGCAGGTTGAGGGCTCTGAATCTCCCCAAAATGAGGGGATTTCTCCCCAAAAGAGTTGATTTCTCCCAAAAAGAGTTGATTTCTCCCCAAACAGAGTTGATTTCTTCCCAAAACAAGGTGATTTCTCCCCAAAAAGAGTTGATTTCTCCCCAAAACGAGCTGATTTCTCCCCAAAGTGAGGTGATTTCTCCCCAAAATGAGGTGATTTCTCCCCAAAATGAGGGGATTTCTCCCCAAAAAGAGCTGATTTCCCCCCAAACCGAGGTGATTTCCCCCCACCTGCAGGTTGAGGGCTCTGAATCCCCCCAAAATGAGTTGATTTCTCCCCAAAAAGAGTTGATTTCCCCCCAAAATGAGGGGATTTCCCCCCAAACCAAGGGTTTTCCCCCCACCTGCAGGTTGAGTGCTCTGAATCCCCCCAAAATGAGGGGATTTCCCCCCAAAATGAGGGGATTTCCCCCCAAAAGGAGGGATCCCCCCACCTGCAGGTTGAGTGCCAGGTGCCGGGTCTTGGTCTGCTCCAGGTCGCTCTGGGAGTACTTGAGGCGCATCTGGAGCCCGTGGGCCTGGGACTGCACCTGCCGCAGCTCGGCCTCCTTGCGCTTCGCCTTCATCTGCTCCTGGGGGGGAAAATGGGGCAAAAATGGGCAAAAATGGGTCAGGGGGGCCTGGGACTGCACCTGCCGCAGCTCGGCCTCCTTGCGCTTCGCCTTCATCTGCTCCTGGGGGGGAAAATGGGGCAAAAACCAGGGAAAATGGGTCAGGGGGGGCAGCTCGGCCTCCTTGTGCTTCACCTTCATCTGCTCCTGGGGGAAAATGGGGCAAAAAACAGGGTAAAAATGGGTCAGGGGGGGCAAAAATGGGCTGGGGGGGCAGCTCGGCCTCCTTGCACTTCGCCTTCATCTGCTCCTGGGGGGGCAAAAACGGGGCAAAAATGGGTCAGGGGGGCCTGGGACTGCACCTGCTGCAGCTCGGCCTCCTTGTGCTTCGCCTTCATCTGCTCCTGGGGGCAAAAATGGGGGGAAAATGGGCAAAAATGGGTCAGGGGGGGCAAAAATGGGTCAGGGGGGGCAGCTCGACCTCCTTGTGCTTCGCCTTCATCTGCTCCTGGGGGGGGAAAATGGGGGGAAAATGGGCAAAAATGGGTCAGGGGGGGCAAAAATGGGTCAGGGGGGCCTGGGACTGCACCTGCCGCAGCTCGGCCTCCTTGCGCTTCGCCTTCATCTGCTCCTGGGGGGGAAAATGGGGCAAAAATGGGCAAAAATGGGTCAGGGGGGGCAGCTCGGCCTCCTTGTGCTTCACCTTCATCTGCTCCTGGGGGCAAAAATGGGGGGAAAATGGGCAAAAATGGGTCAGGGGGGGCAAAAATGGGCTGGGGGGGCAGCTCGACCTCCTTGCGCTTCGCCTTCATCTGCTCCTGGGGGCAAAAATGGGGGGAAAATGGGCAAAAATGGGTCAGGGGGGGCAAAAATGGGCTGGGGGGGCAGCTCGACCTCCTTGCGCTTCGCCTTCATCTGCTCCTGGGGGCAAAATGGGGCAAAAATGGGCAAAAATGGGTCAGGGGGGGCAAAAATGGGTCAGGGGGGGCAGCTCGACCTCCTTGCGCTTCGCCTTCATCTGCTCCTGGGGGCAAAATGGGTCAGGGGGGCAGTTTGGGGGGCCCGGGGGGGCAGTTTGGGGGGCCTGGGGGAGCAGTTTGGGGGGGCCCAGGGGGGAAAAACGGGTCAGGGGAGCAGTTTGGGGGAAACAAAGACTTTTAGGGGAAAAGAACTTTTGGGGGGAAAAGAATTTTAGGAGGGGGGGAAAAAGGAACTTTTCTGGGGGAAACAAGAACTTCTTTTGCACGGAACGAGAACTTTTGGCAGGAAAGGAGAAGTTTTGGCAGGAAAGGAGAAGTTTTGGGAGAAAAAGAGAAGTTTTTGCAGGAAAGCAGAAGTTTTTTGCAGGAAAGGAGAACTTTTGGCAGGAAAAGAGAAGTTTTTTTCAGGAAAGGAGAACTTTTGGCAGGAAAAGAGAACTTTTGGCAGGAAAGGAGAAGTTTTTGCAGGAAAGGAGAATTTTTGGAAGGAAAGGAGAAGGTTTTTGCAGGAAAGGAGAAGGTTTTTGCAGGAAAGGAGAACTTTTGGCAGGAAAGGAGAACTTTTGGCAGGAAAGGAGAATTTTTGGAAGGAAAGGAGAAGGTTTTTGCAGGAAAGGAGAAGGTTTTTGCAGGAAAGCAGAAGTGTTTTGCAGGAAAGAAGAAGTTTTGGGAGGAAAGGAGAAGTTTTGGGAGGAAAGGAGAACTTTTTGCAGGAAAGAAGAAGTTTTGGGAGGAAAGGAGAACTTTTTGCAGGAAAGAAGAAGTTTTGGCAGGAAAGGAGAAGTTTTGGGAGGAAAGGAGAATTTTGGTAGGAAAGGAGAATTTTGGCAGGAAAGGAGAAGGTTTTGCAGGAAAGGAGAAGTTCTGGGAGGACAGAAGGGTCTGAGGAGGGGCCCAGGAGGTTTTTGGGGAGGGGGCACCTTGAGCTCCTCGGTGAGCCGCTCCTTCTTCTCCTTGAGCTTGTCCACGGCCTTCTCGTCCCAGCGCCGGGCCTTGGCCTTCAGGTCACTGGCCCCCCCCGAGATCACCCCCGACTTCTGGAACAGGGTCCCGTCCAGGGCCACTGTCTGGGGAGGGGGGAAAGGGGTTTGGGGTCACTGGGGGGGTCCAGGGAACTCCCAAAATCACCCCTGGGTTCTGGGACAGGGGCCTGTCCAGGGCAACTGTCTGGGGGAAAAAAAGGGGGTTTGGGGTCATTGGGGGTCAAGGGAACCCCAAAATCACTCCAGAGTTCTGGGACAGGGTCCCGTCCAGGGCCACCGTCTGGGGGGGGGAAAAGGGGTTTGGGGTCACTGGGGGGGTCCAGGGAACCCCCAAAATCACCCCTGAGTTCTGGAACAGGGTCCCGTCCAGGGCCACGGTCTGGGGAGGGGGGAAAAGGGGTTTGGGGTCACTGGGGGGTCCAGGGAATGGGGACACCCCCCAAAATCACCCCTGAGCTCTGGGACAGGGGCCTGTCCAGGGTCATGGTCTGGGGGGGCCATGGGGGGGTCACCTGGGGGGGGCAGGGGATGGGGGGACCCCCCTTGGTGCCAACAGAGCCCCCTGAGTGTGATGGGGGGTGTTTGGGGGTCTCAGGGATGGGGGTGCCCACCTTGTGCCTCTGGTGCCCCCCAAAGCAATGGGGGTCCCTGGGGGTCCAGGGGATGTTTGGGGGTCCCAGGGGGTACAGGGGTGCCCACCTTGTGCCTCTGGTGCCCCCCAAAGGCAATGGGGATCCCTGGGGGTCCAGGGGGTCCCTGGGGGTCCAGGGGATGTTTAGGGGTCCCTGGGGGTACAGGGGGTGCCCACCTTGTGCCTCTGGTGTCCCCCAAAGGCCATGGGGATCCCTGGGGGTACAGGGGGTCCCTGGGGGTGTTTTGGGGTGCCCACCTTGTGCCTCTGGTGCCCCCCAAAGGCCATGGGGTGGGGATGGGGGTCCCTGGGGGTCCCTGGGTGCCCACCTTGTGCCTCTGGTGCCCCCCAAAGGCCATGGGGTGGGGATGGGGGTCCCTGGGTGCCCACCTTGTGCCTCTGGTGCCCCCCAAAGGCCATGGGGTGGGGATGGGGGTCCCTGGGGGTCCCTGGGTGCCCACCTTGTGCCTCTGGTGCCCCCCAAAGGCCATGGGGGTGTTTTGGGGTGCCCACCTTGTGCCTCTGGTGCCCCCCAAAGGCGATCCTGCGGGCGTCCTCGACGTTGTCGCAGACCAGGGCGTTCCCGCAGGCGAACTGCAGGGCCTTCTTGATGTGGGGGGGCTCGTAACGGATCACGTCGATCACCAGCTTGGCCCCCCGCAGCTCCCGCAGCTTCTCGTCCGTGGGCTTCACCTGCACCCCAAAATGGGGGTCAGACACCCCAAAATGGGGTCAGGAACCCCAAAAACGGGGTCAGGAACCCCAAAAATGGAGTCAGGAACCCCAAAATGGGGGTCAGAACCTCCCAAAACAACCCCCCGCAGCTCCCGCAGCTTCTCATCGGTGGGCTTCACCTGCACCCCAAAAATGGGGTCAGACAACCCAAAACAACCCCCACACAGCTCCCGCAGCTTCTCTTCCATGGGCTTCACCTGCACCCCAAAAACGGGGTCAGACACCCCAAAATGGGGTCAGGAACCCCAAAATGGGGTCAGAACCACCCAAAACAACCCCCACACAGCTCCCGCAGCTTCTCATCCGTGGGCTTCACCTGCACCCGAAAATGGGGGTCAGGAACCCCAAAAATGGGGTCAGGAACCCCAAAAATGGGGTCAGACACCCCAAAAATGGGGTCAGACAACCCAAAACAACCCCCCGCAGCTCCCGCAGCTTCTCATCGGTGGGCTTCACCTGCACCCCAAAAATGGGGTCAGGAACCCCAAAATGGGGTCAGGAACCCAAAAAACGGGGTCAGGAACCCCGAAAACGGGGTCAGGAACCCCAAAAACGGGGTCAGGAACCCCTAATATGGGGTCAGGAACCCCAAAAACGGGGTCAGACACCCCAAAAACGGGGTCAGGAACCCCAAAAACGTGGTCAGGAACCCCTAATATGGGGTCAGGAACCCCCAAAAACGGGGTCAGGAACCCCAAATATGGGGTCAGGAACCCCAAATATGGGGTCAGGAACCCAAAAAAACGGGGTCAGGAACCCCAAAAACGGGGTCAGGAACCCCAAATATGGGGTCAGGAACCCAAAAAAACGGGGTCAGGAACCCCAAAAACGGGGTCAGGAACCCCAAATATGGGGTCAGGAACCCCAAAAACGGGGTCAGGAACCCTAAATATGGGGTCAGGAACCCAAAAAAACGGGGTCAGGAACCCCAAAAACGGGGTCAGGAACCCCTAATATGGGGTCAGGAACCCCAAAAACAGGGTCAGGAACCCCAAATATGGGGTCAGGGACCCCAAAAACGGGGTCAGGAACCCCAAATATGGGGTCAGGGACCCCAAAAACGGGGTCAGGAACCCCAAATATGGGGTCAGAACCACCCCATTCCAATCCCCCCGCAGCTCCCGCACCTTCTCATCGGTGGGCTTCACCTGCACCCCAAAATGGGGTCAGAAACCCCGAAATGGGGTCAGACAACCCAAACCCGGGGTCAGAACCACCCCCACAGCCCAACCCCTGCAGCTCCCTGTCCAGGGGCTCCCCCTGGGGTGGGGGGCAAAGGGGGGTCCCCAAACCCCAAACGGGGCAGGGGAGGGGCAGGAACCCCCCAGACCCCTCAGGGGTTCATTGGGAGCCCCAAACCCCTCCCAGGACCCCGAGGGGTTCAATGGGGACCCCCAAATCCCTCAGGGGTTGAACCCCTGAACCCTCCTCCCCACAGAGCCCTGAGCAAGGGGGACCCCAAAACGGGGCACCCAAACCCCAAAGGGGGGTCTGAGAGGGGGGCATCTGAACCCCAAAATGGGGCACCCAAACCCCAAAAGGGGGGTGAGAACCCCAAACCGGGCGTTCTCAAGCCCCAGAACGGGGGGCAACACCTCCAAACAGGGGTCCCCAAACCCCAAAGTGGGGCAGCAACACCCTCCCCAACCCAAACTGGGGGCCCCCCAGCCCCCCTCGAGGCAGTCGAGGGGCAGGAAGGTCTCAGACCCCCCAAAACCCCTCAAAGGGTGTCCAGGGGAACCCCAACCCCCAGATTTGGGTGTGTGTCCCCTCACCTCAAGGCAGTCGAGGGGCAGGAATGTCTCAGAGCCCCCAGATTTGGGGTGTCCCCCCTCACCTCGAGGCAGTCGAGAGGCAGGAATGTCTCAGACCCCCCAGATTTGGGGTGTCCCCCCTCACCTCGAGGCAGTCGAGAGGCAGGAATGTCTCAGACCCCCCAAAGCCCCCAGATTTGGGGTCCCCCCCTCACTCACCTCGAGGTAGTCGAGGGGCAGGAAGGTCTCAGACCCCCCAAACCCCTCAAAAGGTGTCCAGGGGAACCCCAACCTCCAGATTTGGGGTCTGTCCCCCCCCTCACCTCGAGGTAGTCAAGGGGCAGGAAGGTCTCAGACCCCCCAGATTTAGGGTCTCTTCCGCCCTCACCTCGAGGTAGTCGAGGGGCAGGAAGGTCTTGGGCTCCCCAAACCCCTCAAAAGGTGTCCAGGGGAACCCAAACCCCCCAGATTTGGGTTCTGTCCCCCCTCACCTCCAGGCAGTCGAGGGGCAGGAATGTCTCAGACCCCCCAGATTTGGGGTGTCCCCCCTCCCTCACCTCGAGGTAGTCGAGGGGCAGGAAGGTCTCGGGCTCCCCAAACCCCAGATTTGGGGTCTGTCCCCCCCTCACCTCCAGGTAGTCGAGGGGCAGGAATGTCTCAGACCCCCCAGATTTGGGGTGTCCCCCCTCACCTCGAGGTAGTCGAGGGGCAGGAACGTTTCGGGCTCCCCAGATTTGGGGTGTCCCCCCCCCTCACCTCGAGGCAGTCGAGGGGCAGGAAGGTCTCGGGCTCCCCAGATTTGGGGTGTCCCCCCTCCCTCACCTCGAGGCAGTCGAGGGGCAGGAAGGTCTCGGGCTCCCCAAACCCCAGATTTGGAGTCTCTCCCCCCTCACCTCGAGGTAGTCGAGGGGCAGGAAGGTCTCGGGCTCCCCCCTCTGCTCCTTGATGTACTGGATGCAGTCCCGGCCGGTTTTCTCCGAGTCCACGATGATGGCGTCCATGTTCTTCCCCAGCACCTTCGTCACCGCGATCTGGTACTTCTTCTGCGTCGGCTGGCACAGGTCGATCAGGCGCCCGTACTGCGGGGGGGACACCACAAACGGGGTCAGGGACCCCAAAAACGGGGTCAGGGACCTCGGAAATGGGATCAGGGAGCCCAGAAACAGGGGGGAGGTGAGGAGGGCACAGGGGTTTGGGTTCTTCTGCGTCGGCTGGCACAGGTCGATCAGGCGCCCGAACTGAGGGGGGGGACATCAAAAATGGGATCGGGGACCCCAGAAATGGGATCAGGGACCCCAGAAACAGGGGGCAGGTGAGGAGGGCACAGGGGTTCGGGTTCTTCTGCGTCGGTTGGCACAGGTCGATGAGGCGCCCGTACTGAGGGGGGACACCACAAACGGGGTCAGGGACCCCAAAAATGGGGTCAGGGACCTCAGAAATGGGATCAGGGACCCCAAAAATGGGATTGGAGACATCAAAAATGGGATCGGGGACCCCAAAAATGGGATCGGGGACCCCAGAAACAGGGGGGAGGTGAGGAGGGCACAGGGGTTTGGGTTCTTCTGCGTCGGCTGGCACAGGTCGATCAGGCGCCCGAACTGAGGGGGGACACCAGAAACGGGGTCAGGGACCCCAAAAATGGGGTCAGGGACACCAAAAATGGGATCAGGACCCCAAAAACAGGGGGCAGGTGAGGAGGGCACAGGGGTTCGGGTTCTTCTGCGTCGACTGGCACAGGTCGATCAGGCGCCCGTACTGCGGGGGGACACCACAAACGGGGTCAGGGACCCCAGAAACGGGGTCAGGGACCCCAAAAATGGGATCAGGGATCCCGGAAATGGGGTCAGGGACCCCAAAAATGGGATCAGGGACCTCGGAAATGGGGTCAGGGACCCCAAAAATGGGATTGGGGACCTCGGAAATGGGATCAGGGACCCTGGAAATGGGATCAGGGACCTTGGAAATGGGATCAGGGACCCCAGAAATGGGATTGGGGACATCAAAAATGGGATCAGGGACCTCAAAAACAGGATCAGGGACCCCAAAACCAGGGGGCAGGTGAGGAGGGCACAGGGGTTCGGGTTCTTCTGGGTGGGCTGGCACAGGTCGATCAGGCGCCCGAACTGAGGGGGGGACACCAGAAACGGGGTCAGGGACCCCAAAAATGGGGTCAGGGACACCAGAAATGGGATCGGGGACTCCAGAAAATGGGATCAGGGACCCCGGAAATGGAATCAAGGACCCCAGAAATGGGGTGAGGGACCCAGAAAATGGGGAGAGACCCCGAAAATGGGGAGAGGAACAACGGAAATGGGAGGGGAGGGGAGGAGGGGGCCGGGGAGGGGGTTTGGGGAGCGGGTTTGGGGAGCGGGTTTGGGGTCCCGCTCTGGGTAGGGGGGCCCAGGTCAATGGGGTGCCCCTGATGTGGGGGGAGACACCACAAAATCAGGGCAGGTGACCCCAAATGGGGTGAGGGAGCATGTTGTGGGGGCAGGTTTTGGGGGGCAGGTTTTGGGGCGCAGATTTGGGGTGTCACTCAAACAGATGCAGGGTAGAGCTGAGGGTCCTGGGGTGGGTTTTTGGGTGCAGGTTTTGGGGTGCAGATTTTGGGGTGCAGATTTGGGGTCTCACTCAAACAGAGCCAGGGTAAAGCTGAAGGTCCTGGGGTGGCTTTAGGGGGGCAGGTTTTGGGGAGCAGGTTTTGGGAGTAGATTTAGGGGTGCAGGTTTTTGGGGTGCAGACCTTGGGGTGCACATTTTGGGTGTAGATTTTGGGGTGCAGGTTTTTGGGGTGCAGGTTTTGGGAGTGCACCTTCTGGAGTGCACATTTAGGGTTTCAGATTTTGGGGTGCACATTTTGGGGTGCAGGTTTTGGGGTCCCACTCACCACAGAGCCAAGGTAGAGCTGAGGGGCCCGGGGTGGATTTAAGGGTGCAGATCCAGGGGTGCAGGTTTTGGGGTGCAGGTTTTGGGGTGCAGGTTTTGGGGTGCAGGTTTCTGGGCGCAGGTTTTTGGGGTCACACTCATACAGAGCCAGGGTAAAGTTGAGGGTCTTGGGGTGGTTTTAGGGGTGCAGGTTTAGGGGTGCACATTTTGGGGTGCCCATTTTGGGGCACAGCTTTGGGGTCCCCCTCACCACAGAGCCGGGGTAGAGGCATTTGGGGTGCGGGTTTTGGGGTGCCCCTTTTGAGGTGCAGATTTCAGGGTGCCCATTTTGGGGTGCAGGTTTTGGGGCTCAGGTTTTTGGGGTGCCCCTCACCACGGATCCCGGGTAGAGCCGTTTGGGGTGCAGGTTTTGGGGTGCAGGTTTTGGGGTGCCCCTCACCACGGATCCCGGGTAGAGCCGTTTGATGCTGCCCATTTTGGGGTGCAGATTTCGGGGTGCCCATTTTGAGGTGCCCATTTTAGGTGCCCATTTTGGGGTGCAGGTTTTGGGGTGCAGGTTTTGGGGCTCAGGTTTTGGGGTGCCCCTCACCACGGATCCGGGGTAGAGCCGTTTGGGGTGCAGGTTTTGGGGTGCCCATTTTGAGGAGCCCATTTTGAGGTGCCCATTTTAGGATGCCCATTTTGAGGTGCCCATTTTGGGGTGCCCATTTTGGGGCTCAGATTTCGGGGTGCCCCTCACCACAGATCCCGGGTAGAGCTGTTTGATGCTGCCCATTTTGGGGTTCAGGTTTTGGGGTGCAGGTTTTGGGGCTCAGGTTTTTGGGGTGCCCCTCACCACGGATCCGGGGTAGAGCCGTTTGATGCTGCCCATTTTGGGGTGCAGATTTCGGGGTGCCCATTTCAGGACGCCCATTTTGGGGTGCAGGTTTTGGGGTGCAGGTTTTGGGGCTCAGGTTTTGGGGCTCAGGTTTTGGGGTGCCCCTCACCACGGATCCCGGGTAGAGCCGTTTGATGCTGCCCATTTTGAGGTGCCCATTTTGGGGCTCAGGTTTTGGGGTGCCCCTCACCACAGATCCGGGGTAGAGCCGTTTGGGGTGCAGGTTTTTGGGGTGCCCCTCACCACGGATCCGGGGTAGAGCCGTTTGATGCTGCCCATTTTGGGGTGCAGGTTTTGGGGTGCCCCTCACCACGGATCCCGGGTAGAGCCGTTTGATGCTGCCCATTTTGGGGTGCAGGTTTTGGGGTGCAGGTTTTGGGGTGCCCCTCACCACGGATCCGGGGTAGAGCCGTTTGATGCTGTCCATGATCTCGGCCTTGCGCTGCTGGCGGCTGCTCTCCTGCCGGTCGATCCGCGCGTCCCCGAGCTGCTCCATCACCTGGTTCAGCTCCTTGTTGATCTCGTCGATGCGGCGCTTGGCCAGTTCCACCTCCTCCGTCAGCTCCCCCTCCAGCCTCTTCTGCTCCTCCAGGGACTGCCTGGGGGGAGAAATGGGGGTTTGGGGGGGAATTTGGGGGGTTTGAGGGCTGCTCACACCCCCTCCTGCCGCTTCTGCTCCTCCAGGGACTGTTTGGGGGGGAAAGGGGGGAATTTGGGGGGATCTGAGGGGGTTTGGGGGCTGCTCACACCCCCTCCAGCCTCTCCTGCTCCTCCAGGGACTGTTTCGGGGGAGAAGAGAGGGCCTGGGGGGCTTTGGGGGGCTTTAGGGGGTCCAGTCCCACCCCTTGAGCCTCTCCTGCCCCTCCAGGGACTCTCTGGGGCCAACAGGAGTTTTGGGGGTCTCGTCCCACCCCCTGGAGCTCTGTGGCTGTGGGACCCCCAAGGGTGGCCGTGCCAGGGGTCCTGGTGTCCCCAGTGCCCCCCAGTGCCCCCCTGAAGCCCCCAGTGCCCCTCAGTGTTCCCCAGTGCCCCCGGTGCCCCCCTGGAGCCCCCAGTGCCCCTCCAGTGCTCCCCAGCGTCACCAGTGCTCCCCTGGAACCTCCAGTGCCCCCCAGTATCCCCCTGGAGCCCCCAGTGTCCCCCAGAGCTCCCAGTGCCCCTCTGGACCCCCCAGTGTCCCCCAGTGCCCCCTTGGAGCCCCCAGTGCCCTCCAGTGCCCCCAGTGTCCCCCCAGTGCTCCCAGTGCCTTCCAGTGCTCCCCAGTGCCTCCAGTGCCCCCCAGAGACCCCTGGTGCTCCCAGTGCCTCCCAGTGCCTCCCAGTGCACCCCTGGAGCCCCCAGTGCCCTCCAGTGCTCCCAGTGCCCCCCAGTGTCCCCCAGAGCCCCCAGTGCCCCCCGGTGCTCCCAGTGCTCTCCAGTGTCCCTCAGTGTCCCCAGTGCCCCCCCAGTGCCCCCCAGTGCCCCTCTGGAGCCCCCAGTGCCCCCCAGTGTCCCCCAGAGCCCCCCGGTGCTCCCCAGTGCTCTCCAGTGTCCCTCAGTGTCCCCAGTGCCCCCCCAGTGTCCCTCAGTGCCCCCCCAGTGCCCCCCAGTGCCCCCCAGTGTCCCCCAGAGCCCCCAGACCCACTTGCTGGTGGCGATGTACTCCTCCAGCTTCTCGATGCGCTTCTGGTTCTCCTCGATCTCCCGCAGCTTCTGCTTGATCTTGGCCTGGGGGAGGGAGGGGGGGCTCAGGGGGGCTCAGGGGGGCTCAGGGGGGCCTCAGGGGGGCTCAGGGGGGCTCTGGGGGGGCTCAGGGGGGCTCAGGGGGGGCTCAGGGAGGACTCAGGGGGGCTCTGGGGGGGCTCAGGGGGGGCTCAGGGAGGGTTCAGGGGGGCTCAGGGAGCTCAGGGGGGCTCAGGGAGGGTTCAGGGGCTCAGGGGGGGCTCAGGGAGGGCTCAGGGAGGGCTCAGGGGGCTCAGGGGGTTCAGGGGGGGCTCAGGGGGGGCTCAGGGGGGGCTCAGGGGGGCTCGGGGGGGCTCAGGGAGGGTTCAGGGGGCTCAGGGGGTTCAGGGGGGGCTCAGGGAGTTCAGGGGGGGCTCAGGGGGGGCTCAGGGGGGGCTCAGGGGGGGCTCAGGGAGGGTTCAGGGGGCTCAGGGGGCTCAGGGGGCTCAGAGGGTTCAGGGGGGGCTCAGGGAGGGCTCAGGGGGGGCTCAGGGGGGGCTCAGGGAGGGCTCAGGGGGGGCTCAGGGAGGGCTCAGGGGGGGCTCAGGGGGCTCAGGGGGGGCTCAGGGGGGGCTCAGGGGGGGTTCAGGGGGGGCTCAGGAGGGGCTCAGGGGGGGCTCAGGGAGGGCTCAGGGGGGGCTCGGGGGGGGCTCAGGGGGGGTTCAGGGGGGGCTCAGGGAGGGCTCAGGGGGGGCTCAGGGGGGGCTCAGGGGGGGCTCAGGGGGGGCTCAAGGGGCTCAGGGAGGGTTCAGGGGGGGCTCAGGGGGGGCTCAGGGAGGGTTCAGGGGGCTCAGGGGGTTCAGGGAGGGCTCAGGGGGGGCTCAGGGAGGGCTCAGGGGGGGCTCAGGGGGCTCAGGGGGCTCAGAGGGTTCAGGGGGGGCTCAGGGAGGGTTCAGGGGGGGCTCAGGGGGGCCTCAGGGGGCTCAGGGGGGGCTCAGGGGGGGCTCAGGGGGCTCAGGGGGGTCCCAGGGGGGTTCAGGGGGCGTTTGGGGGTCCCAGGGGGGTTCAGAGCCCCCCCCCTCACCTCGGTCTCCACTTTCTTCCTCTCCTCCAGGTCCAGCCGGTCCTGATCGGCCTTCTGGTCGCGGTTGAACTTCTCCAGCTCCTGGGCCAGCGTGGCCGCGCGTTTGCTGGCCTCCTCCTTCAGCCGGTGGTACTTCTTCACCTGAGGGGCACCGGGCTCGGGACAGGCCCACGGGACGGGGCAGATCCCAACGGGACGGGGCAGATCCCAATGGGAGCAGCCAAAATCCCAACGGGACAGGGCAGATCCCAACGGGACGGGGCAGATCCCAAAGGGATCAGCTCAAATCCCAACGGGACGGGGCAGATCCCAAAGGGAGCAGCTCAAATCCCAACGGGACGGGGCAGATCCCAAAGGGAGCAGCCAAAATCCCAACGGGACGGGGCAGATCCAACGGGACGGGGCAGATCCCAAAGGGATCAGCTCAAATCCCAACGGGACGGGGCAGATCCCAAAGGGATGGGGCAGATCCCAACGGGACAGGGCAGATCCCAACGGGATGGGGCAGATCCAACGGGACGGGGCAGATCCAACGGGAACGACCCAGATCCCAACAGGACGGGGCAAATCCCAAAGGGATGGGTCAGATCCAATGGGATGGGCCAAATCCCAACGGGAACGACCCAAATCCCAATGGGAATGACCCAAATCCCAATGGGAACGGCCCAAATCCCAATGGGAACGACCCAAATCCCAATGGGAATGACCCAAATCCCAACGGAACGGACCCAAATCCCAATGGGAACGGCCCAAATCCCAATGGGACAGGCCCTAATCCCAATGGAAATGGCCCAAATCCCAATGGGAACAACCCAAATCCCAACGGGAACGACTCAAATCTCAAAGGGATCAGCTCAAATCCAAACAAGACTGCCCCAAATCCCAAAGGGATCAACCTAAATCCCAACGAGACTGCTCCAAATCCCAAAGGAATTGGCCCAAATCCCAAAGGGATCAGCTCAAATCCCAACGGGACAGGCCCAAATCCCAAAGGAACTGGCTCACATCCCACCAGAACTGGTCCAAATCCCAAAGGGATCAACCTAAATCTCAAAGGGATCAGCTCAAATCCCAACAAGACTGCCCCAAATCCCAAGGGGATAGGCCCAAATCCCAAAGGGATCAACCTAAATCCCAACGAGACTGCCCCAAATCCCAAAGGAACTGGCCCAAATCCCAAAGGGATCAACCCAAATCCCAAAGGAACTGCCCCAAATCCCAAAGGAACTGGCTCACATCCCACCAGAACTGACCCAAATCCCAAAGGGATCAACCTAAATCCCAAAGGGATCGGCCCAAATCCCAAAGGGATCAGCTCAAATCCCAAAGGGAGCAGCTCAAATCCCAATAAGACTACCTCAAATCCCAACGAGACTGCCCCCAATCCCAAAGGAACTGTCCCAAATCCCAAAGGGATTGGCCCAAATCCCAAAGGGATGAACCTAAATCCCAATGAGACTGCTCCAAATCCCAAAGGAATTGGCCAAAATCCCAAAGGGATCAACCTAAATCCCAACGAGACTGCCCCAAATCCCAAAGGAACTGGTCCAAATCCCAAAGGAACTGACCCAAATCCCAAAGGGATCGGCCTAAATCCCAACGAGACTGCCCCAAATCCCAAAGGAACTGCCCCAAATCCCAAAGGAACTGCCCCCAGTCCCAAAGGAACTGCCCCAAATCCCAAAGGAACTGCCCCAAATCCCAACAAGACTGCCCCCAATCCCAAAGGGATCAGCTCAAATCTCAATGAGACTTCCCCAAATCCCAATGAGACTGCCCCCAATCCCAAAGGAACTGCCCCAAATCCCAACGGAACTGCCCCCAATCCCAAAGGCCCTGGCTCACATCCCAACGGGGGTGGCCCCAATCCCAAAGGACCTGGCTCACATCCCAATGAGACTGCCCCCAATCCCAAAGGGATCAGCTCACATCCCAACGGGGGTGGCCCCAGTCCCAAAGGAACTGCCCCCAATCCCAAAGGCCCTGGCTCACATCCCAACTGGGGTGGCCCCAATCCCAAAGGCCCTGGCTCACATCCCAACGGGGGTGGCCCCAGTCCCAAAGGAACTGCCCCCAATCCCAAAGGCCCTGGCTCACATCCCAACTGGGGTGGCCCCAATCCCAAAGGCCCTGGCTCACATCCCAACGGGGGTGGCCCCAATCCCAAAGGCCCTGGCTCACATCCCAACGGGGGTGGCCCCAATCCCAAAGGCCCTGGCTCACATCCCAACGGGGGTGGCCCCAGTCCCACTGTCTCAGCTCCAACCCCTCCCGGATCAGCCCCCCCCAGACCTCCCCAAACCCCCCGTCCCCCCCCGTGCCCCCCGTGCCCCGTGCCTGGTTCTCCTCCAGGGTGAGGTCCCTGCCCTGGCTCTGGCTCTCCTCCTCCATGCGCTCCTCGAACTCCTGCCGGGATTTCTCCACGGACCCCATCTCCTTCTCCAGCTCGTCCATGTCCGCCTTGCGCTTCTTGTACTGCTTCTGGGCGTTCTGCAGCGACTTCCGCGCCGCCTCCAGCTTCTTGATCTTGTGGGACGTGTTCTCCTTGGCCTTGATGTACTGGGGCCGCTTCTGGTTCAGCTCCGAGTCCTTCTCCCTGCGGGGAACGCGCGTGAGGCCGGGGCAGCGCAGATCCCAAAGGGGTCAGATCAGATCCCAAAGGGAGCAGCTCAGACCCCAAAGGGGTCAGATCAGATCCTAAAGGGAGCAGATCAGATCCCAAAGGGAGCAGCTCAGACCCCAAAGGGGTCAGATCAGATCCTAAAGGGAGCAGCTCAGATCCCAAAGGGGTCAGATCAAATCCTAAAGGGAGCAGCTCAGACCCCAAAGGGGTCAGATCAAATCCTAAAGGGAGCAGCTCAGATCCCAAAGGGGTCAGATCAGATCCCAAAGGGGTCAGATCAGATCCCAAAGGGAGCAGCTCAGATCCCAAAGGGGTCAGATCAAATCCTAAAGGGAGCAGCTCAAATCCCAAAGGGGTCAGATCAGATCCCACAGGGAGCAGCTCAGATCCCAAAGGGGTCAGATCAGATCCTAAAGGGAGCAGCTCAGATCCCAAAGGGGTCAGATCAAATCCTAAAGGGAGCAGCTCAAATCCCAAAGGGGTCAGATCAAATCCCACAGGGAGCAGCTCAGATCCCACAGGGAGCAGCTCAAATCCCACAGGGAGCAGCTCAAATCCCACAGGGAGCAGCTCAGATCCCACAGGGAGCAGCTCAAATCCCAAAGGGATCAGCTCAGATCCCAAAGGGAGCAGCTCAGATCCTAAAGGGAGCAGCTCAAATCCCACAGGGAGCAGCTCAGATCCCAAAGGGAGCAGCCCAAATCCCAATGGGAGCAGCTCAAATCCCAACAGGACAGGTCCAAATCCCAAAGGGAGCAGCTCAAATCCCAACGGGATGGGCTCAAATCCCAAAGGGAGCAGCTCAAATCCCAAAGGGAGTAGCTCAGATCCCACAGGGAGCAGCTCAAATCCTAAAGGGGTCAGCTCAAATCCCACAGGGCTCAGCTCAAATCCCAATGGGACGGGCCCAAATCCCAATGGGATCAGCTCAAATCCCAACGGGATGGGCTCAAATCCCAAAGGGAGCAGCTCAAATCCCAAAGGGAGCAGCTCAAATCCCACAGGGAGCAGCTCAAATCCCAAAGGGAGCAGCTCAAATCCCACAGGGAGCAGCTCAAATCCCAAAGAGAGCAGCTCAAA
This sequence comes from Manacus candei, assembly GCF_025592945.1. NCBI lineage: Eukaryota > Metazoa > Chordata > Aves > Passeriformes > Pipridae > Manacus > Manacus candei. The sequence continues at coordinate 10,467 of NW_026138231.1, read as the reverse complement.
TCCCACAGGGAGCAGCTCAAACCCCAATGGGACGGGCCCAAATCCCAAAGGGAGCAGCTCAGATCCCAAAGGGAGCAGCTCAAATCCCAACGGGATGGGCCCAAATCCCAAAGGGAGCAGCTCAAATCCCACAGGGAGCAGCTCAGATCCCAAAGGGAGCAGCCCAAATCCCAAAGGGAGCAGCTCAAATCCCAAAGGGATCAGCCCAAATCCCAACGGGATTCCCCCTCCCAGCCCCCCCTGGATCCAGGATCCCCCTCTCCCTGACTCCTGGATCCAGGATCCCCCCTGCCCCAGCCCTCCCTGGATCCAGGATCCCCCCTGTGCCCGTCCCCTCGCTGCCCTCACTTGATCTCCTTCTCGATCTGCTGCTGCTCCCTCATCATCTTGCCCAGCTCCTTCTTGCGGTCCTTGAGCTCGTCCTCGACCCGGTCCATCCTCTTCTTGTCCTTGTCGATCTCCCTGTTCTTGGTGCCCAGCTCCTTGTTGAGCTTCTCGATCTCGGCCTCGTTGTGGAAGAGCTTGAAGAGCTGCAGCTGCACCTGGGCCCGAACCACCTCGTCCTTCAGCCGCTGGTACCGGTCGGCCTGGGGGGCACGGGCACGCGGTCAGGGGGTGGGGGGGATTGGTGGGGTGGGGGGGGATGGATGGGATGGGATTGATGGGATGGGATTGATGGGGTGGGATTGATGGGGTGGGATGGGATTGATGGGATGGGATGGAGAGAACAGGGATGGGATGGGATTGATGGGATGGGATTGATGGGGTGGGATGGGATTGATGGGGTGGGATTGATGGGATGGGATGGAGAGAACAGGGATGGGATGGGATTGATGGGATGGGATGGATGGGATGGGGTGGGATGGGATGGGATGGATGGGGTGGGATGGGGGGGGTGGGTGGGATGGGATGGGATGGGATGGAGAGAACAGGGATGGGATGGGATTGATGGGATGGGATGGGATGGGATGGGATGGGATGGATGGGGTGGGATGGGGTGGGATGGGGGGGGTGGGATGGGGGGGGTGGGATGGGATGGGATGGATGGGGTGGATGGGATGGGATGGATGGGGTGGGATGGGGGGGGTGGGTGGGATGGGATGGGATGGGATGGGATGGATAGGGTGGGATGGGATGGGGTGGGATGGGGGGGGTGGGATGGGGTGGGATGGATGGGGTGGGATGGGATGGGATGGGGTGGGATGAGGTGGGATGGGATGGGATGGATGGGGGGCCTGCAGGGCACTGCCTGGGGGGCCTTGGCCTCCCTCGTGCCTGGCCTGACCCTCCTTCCACCGTCCAACCAGAGCTTCTCCCTCCTTCATTTTGGCCTCCCTCATTCCCACCCTGACCCTCTTCCCACCATCCAACCAGACCCTCTCCCTCATCCCCACCCTGACCCTCCTTCCACCATCCCACCAGAGCCTCTCCCTCATTCCCACCCTGACCCTCCTTCCACCATCCCACCAAAGCCTTTCCCTCATCCCCATCCCAACCCTCCTTCCACCATCCCACCAAAGCCTTTCCCTCATCCCCATCCCAACCCTCCTTCCACCGTCCAACCAGAGCCTCTCTCTCCTTCCTTTTGGCCTCCCTCATTCCCACCCTGACCCTCCTTCCACCATCCCACCCAAGTCTCCCCCTCCTTCCTTTCCCTTCTCCACCTTTCCATGACAAAGGGAGGCTCTCCCTCCTTCCTTTCCCATCCTCCTGGTTTTCCCTCAACTCAACCAAAGGATCCCCCTCATTCCCTCTGTTCCTTCTCTTTCCTGTGCTTCCCATCTTTCCAGAACTCAATGGAAGAACCTTCCCTGTTCCTTTTCCTCCTCCTGTTTTCCTCTTCCCTCTCCCCATCCATCCCTCTCCCATCCTTCCCATATTTCCATATCTCAGAGGATCTCCCTCCCTTCTTTCACTCCTTCTCTTTCCCATCCTTCCCATTTTCCCATAACTCAATCAGAGGGTCTCCCTCCCTTCTTCTGCTCCTTCTCTTTCCCATTTTTCCATAGCTCAGAGGGTCTCCCTCCCTTCTTTTATTCTTCTCTTTCCCATCTTTCCCACCTTTCCCACTTTTCCATAGCTCAGAGGATCTCCCTCCCTTTTTCTCCTTCTCTTTCCCATCATTCCCACTTTTCCATAACTCAGAGGATCTCCCTCCCTTTTTCTCCTTCTCTTTCCCACCTTTCCCATTTTTCCATAGCTCAGAGGATCTCCCTCCCTTTTTTGCTCCTTCTCTTTCCCATCATTCCCCTTTTCCCACCACATGAGCACCTCCCTCATTCCTCCACATCCTTCCCCTTCCCACACCAACGGGAAGCTCTCCCTCGTTCCTCTCCCATCCCAACCCTTTTCCTGTAACTCAATGGAAGGATCTCCCTTGTTCCTTTTCCTTCCTCTCCTTTCCCTCCTTCCCCTTTTCCATGACACTGTGACAGTCCCTTTCACCCCTTTCCTACCCCGACCCTTTTTCCATAACCCAGTGGAAGGATCTCCCTCTTTCCTTCCCCTTTTCCATGACAACATGAAAGTCCCTTTCAGCCCTTTCCTATCACAACCCTTTTCAATGGAAGGATCTCCCTCTTTCCTTCCCCTCCTTCCCTCTTTTCCATGACAGTGTGAGAATCCCTTTCACCCCTTTCCTATCCCGACCCTTTTTCCATACCCCAATGGAAGGATCTCCCTCTTTCCTTCTCCTCCTTCCCTTTTCCCTGATCTCCCTCTTTCCTTCCCCTTCTCCCTTTTCCACAATCTCCCTCTTTCCTTCCCCTCCTTCCCCTTTCCCATGATCTCCCTCCTTCCTTCCTCTTCTCCCTTTTCCATGATCTCCCTCTTTCCTTCCCCTTCCCCTTTTCCATGACATGACAGTCCCTTTCACCCCTTTCCTATCCCGACCTTTTCCATAACCCAATGGAAGGATCTCCCTCTTTCCTTCCCTTCCTTCTCCCTTTTCCACGATCTCCCTCTTTCCTTCATCTTCTCCCTTTTCCATGATCTCCCTCTTTCCTTCCCCTCCTTCTCCCTTTTCCATGATCTCCCTCTTTCCTTCTCCCTTTTCCATGATCTCCCTCTTTCCTTCCTCTTCCCCCTTTTCCACGATCTCCCTCTTTCCTCCTCCCTTTTCCACGACCTCCCCCTTCCCTTCCCCCCTCCCCTGCACCATTTCCCACCATCTCCCCCCCAACTCGCCCCTTTCCCCCCCATCTCCCCCCCCCTCCCCCCCAACCCCCGGGCTCCCCCAGCCCGTTTTTCCCGGGATTTCCCGGCATTCCCAGACCTCCTCCTTCTCCTGCTTGGCCTCCTTGCGCTCGGCGGCGATGTTCTTCTTGCGGTGGTAGTTGAACTGCGTGTCCTCCTCGGCCTTCACCATCTCCTTCTTGCGCTTGTCGTACTCGGGGGCCAGTTCCCCGGAGCGGGAGATCTCCTCGAACAGGGCCGTGCGCTCCTTGGGGTTCTTCATGGCGATGGACTCCACAGCCCCCTGGAAAATGGGATGGAGGGATTGATCCCAATGGAGGGGCTGATCCCAATGGAGGGACTGATCCCCGCTCCTTGGGGTTCTTCATGGCGATGGACTCCACAGCCCCCTGGAAAATGGGATGGAGGGATTGATCCAACAGGGAGGGACTGATCCCAATGGAGGGACTGATCCCCTCTCCTTGGGGTTCTTCATGGCCATGGACTCCACAGCCCCCTGGAAAAATGGGATGGAGGGATTGATCCAACAGGGAGGGATTGATCCCAATGGAGGGGCTGATCCCCGCTCCTTGGGGTTCTTCATGGCGATGGATTCCACGGCACCCTGGAAAAATGGGATGGAGGGATTGATCCCAATGGAGGGGCTGATCCCAATGGAGGGACTGATCCCCTCTCCTTGGGGTTCTTCATGGCCATGGACTCCACGGCACCGTGGAAAAATGGGATGGATGGGGGGGATCCCAATGGAGGGATTGATCCCAATGGAGGGGCTGATCCCAATGGAGGGGAGATCCCAATGGAGGGGCTGATCCCAAATGGAGGGGCTGATCCCCCTCCTTGGGGTTCTTCATGGCCATGGACTCCACAGCCCCCTGGAAAAATGGGATAGACTGATCCCAATGGAGGGACTGATCCCCGCTCCTTGGGGTTCTTCATGGCGATGGATTCCACAGCCCCCTGGAAAACAGGGATGGAGGGATTGATCCCAATGGAGGGACTGATCCCCGCTCCTTGGGGTTCTTCATGGCGATGGACTCCACGGCACCCTGGAAAACAGGGATGGAGGGATTGATCCCAATGGAGGGGCTGATCCCAATGGAGGGGCTGATCCCCTCTCCTTGGGGTTCTTCATGGCGATGGATTCCACAGCCCCCTGGAAAATGGGATGGAGGGATTGATCCCAATGGAGGGGCTGATCCCAATGGAGGGGCTGATCCCCGCTCCTTGGGGTTCTTCATGGCCATGGATTCCACAGCCCCCTGGAAAATGGGATAGACTGATCCCAATGGAGGGACTGATCCCCGCTCCTTGGGGTTCTTCATGGCGATGGACTCCACAGCCCCCTGGAAAAACAGGGATGGAGGGATTGATCCCAATGGAGGGGCTGATCCCAATGGAGGGACTGATCCCAATGGAGGGGCTGATCCCAATGGAGGGGCTGATCCCCGCTCCTTGGGGTTCTTCATGGCGATGGACTCCACGGCACCCTGGAAAATGGGATGGAGGGATTGATCCCAATGGAGGGATTGATCCCAATGGAGGGGCTGATCCCCGCTCCTTGGGGTTCTTCATGGCGATGGATTCCACGGCCCCCTGGAAAAATGGGATGGATGGGGGGGATCCCAATGGAGGGGCTGATCCCAATGGAGGGACTGATCCCAATGGAGGGACTGATCCCAAATGGAGGGAGGATCCCAAATGGAGGGGGGATCCCAACAGGGAGGGACTGATCCCAATGGAGGGGCTGATCCCAATGGAGGGACTGATCCCAAATGGATGGGAGATCCCAACAGGGAGGGACTGATCCCAAATGGAGGGGGGATCCCAACAGGGAGGGACTGATCCCAAATGGATGGGAGATCCCAACAGGGAGGGACTGATCCCAATGGAGGGACTGATCCCAAATGGAGGGACTGATCCCAAATGGAGGGAGGATCCCAAATGGAGGGGGGATCCCAACAGGGAGGGACTGATCCCCTCCACCAGCACCATCCTCTCCTTGGGGTTCTCCAGGGCCAGGGACCCCACGGCCCCCTGGAAAAACGGGGCCCCAAAGCCTCCAGTGGGTCCCCAAACCCTCTGGGGGATCCCCTGGGCAGGGGCTGATCCCAAACAGGGCCCCAAACCCTCTGGGGGATCCCCTGGGCAGGGGCTGATCCCAAACAGGGCCCCAAACCCTCTGGGGGATCCCCCTGGGCAGGGGCTGATCCCAAACAGGGCCCCAAACCCTCTGGGGGATCCCCCTGGGCAGGGGCTGATCCCAAACAGGGCCCCAAAGCCTCCAGTGGGTCCCCAAACCCTCTGGGGATCCCCCTGGGCAGGGGCTGATCCCAAACAGGGCCCCAAACCCTCTGGGGGATCCCCCTGGGCAGGGGCTGATCCCAAACAGGGCCCCAAACCCTCTGGGGGATCCCCCTGGGCAGGGGCTGATCCCAAACAGGGCCCCAAAGCCTCCAGTGGGTCCCCAAACCCTCTGGGGGATCCCCCCGGGCAGGGGCTGATCCCAAACAGGGCCCCAAACCCTCTGGGGGATCCCCCGGGCAGGGGCTGATCCCAAACAGGGCCCGGCGCTCCCGGGGGTCCTCCCTGGCCACGGATTCCGGGACATTTTGGGAAAGGGGGGTCCAGGGAGGCCCCAGGTCCTCGGGGGGGGTTGGGAGATCCCAAAATCCTGAGGGAGCTCTGGGTCCTCCCACGGGGAAGGGGCAGCTCCAGGAGCGGCTGAGCCCCTCCGAGAGCTCCTCAGGGCCACGGATCCCATGCAAAAGGGGGGTCAGGGGAACCCCCAAACCCTCAGGGGGGGTCAGGGGGGATCCCCCAAATCCTCAGAGGGGGGTCAGGGGAACCCCCAAACCCTCAGGGGGGGCTGTGGGATCCCCCAAATCCTCAGGGGGGGTCAGGGGGGATCCCCCAAATCCTCAGAGGGGTCCCCAAATCTTGAAGGGGGCCCCCAAATCCTCAGAAGGGTCCCCAAATCCTCAGGGGGGTCCCCAAATCCTCAGGGGGGTCCCCAAATCTTGAAGGGGGATCCCCAAATCCTCAGAGGGGTCCCCAAATCCTCAGGGGGATCCCCAAATCTTGAAGGGGGGTCCCCAAATCCTCAGGGGGATCCCCAAATCCTCAGAGGGGTCCCCAAATCTTGAATGGGGCCCCCAAATCCTCAGAAGGGTCCCCAAATCCTCAGAAGGGTCCCCAAATCCTCAGGGGGATCCCCAAATCCTCAGGGGGGTCCCCAAATCTTGAAGGGGGATCCCCAAAACTTGAAGGGGGGTCCCCAAATCTTGAAGGAGGATCCCCAAACCCTCAGTGGGATCCCCAAATCCTCAGGGGGATCCCCAAATCCTCAGGGGGGTCCCCAAATCTTGAAGGGGGGGTCCCCAAATCTTGAAGAAGGATCCTCAGGGGGATCCCCAAGTCTTGAAGGGGGATCCCCAAATCCTCAGAAGGGTCCCCAAATCTTGAAGGGGGATCCCCAAATCTTGAAGGGGGATCCCCAAACCCTCAGGGGGATCCCCAAATCTTGAAGGGGGATCCCCAAACCCCCACGGGGCTCTGGAATCTCCCCCTAGGGAGGAGCCACGGGGCCAAAACCCCCCCAAATCCTCAGGAGCCTCCTCCTGGAAGCCCCCAAACCTCCCCCAGCCCCCTGCAGGCCCCCCTGAAGCCCTGCCAGGACCCCCCTGAAGCCCCTGCAGCCCCCCCGAAGCCCCTGCAGCCCCCCCTGAAGCCCCTGCAGCCCCCCCCGAAGCCCCTGCAGCCCCCCTGAAGCCCCTGCAGCCCCCCCGAAGCCCCTGCAGCCCCCCTGAAGCCCCTGCAGCCCCCCCGAAGCCCCTGCAGCCCCCCCAGAGGCCCCCAGCCCCACCTGGAAGACGAGGAAGTTGCGGGCCTTGATGAGGATGCCCAGCTTCTCCAGCTCCTCGCTGTACTCGCTCAGCTGCACCACCCGGTTGTTGATCTTGTACTCGGAGGAGCTGCCTGGGGGGGCATTTCGGGGGGTCAGGGGGCACCCCCAGCCCTAAACACCCCCAGGTGTGCCCCCCCAGCCCTAAACACCCCCAGGTGTGCCCCCTGAACCCTAAATCCCCCCAAATGTGCCCCCCCAGCCCTAAACACCCCCAGGTGTGCCCCCCCAGCCCTAAACACCCCCAGGTGTGCCCCCTGAACCCTAAATCCCCCCAAATGTGCCCCCCCAGCCCTAAACACCCCCAGGTGTGCCCCCTGAACCCTAAACACCCCCAGGTGTGCCCCCCCAGCTCTAAACACCCCCAGGTGTGCCCCCCCAGCCCTAAACACCCCCAGGTGTGCCCCCCCCAGCCCTAATGTGCCCCCCCAGCCCTAAACACCCCCAGATGTGCCCCCCCAGCTCTAAACACCCCCAGGTGTGCCCCCTGAACCCTAAATCCCCCCAGATGTGTTCCCCCAGCCCTAAACCTTCCCAAATGTGCCCCCCCAAACCCTAAACACCCCCAAATGTGCCCCCCTGAACCCTAAACACCCCCAGGTGTGCCCCCCCAACCCTAAACACCCCCAGGTGTGCCCCCCCAAACCCTAAACCCCCCCAGATGGGCCCCCCCAAGCCCTGTGACCCCCAAAATACCCCCCCCGTTTGACCCACAGTGAGGGGAGTGAGAGCACAGCCCTTGGCCCCCTTCTCAGAGCTGCCTGTTCCAGGGGGGTCAGGGCAGATTTTGGGGGGGTCAGGGCAGATTTTGGGGGGTCACAGGGGACCCCCAAACCCTAAAACCTGTAACATGTGCCCCCCCCAACCCTGCGTGCCCCAAATCCCTCCCCAGACCCACCCAGATCAACCCCAAACCTCCCGAAACTCCCCCAAACCTCCCGAAACTGCCTCAGATCACCCCAAAACCCCTCCCTAGGGCTCTGACCCCCCCGGGTGCCCCCCCCTCAGAGTGCACCCACAGAGCCCTCCCCTAACCCCCCCAGATCACCCCAAAACCCCTCCCTAGGGCTCTGACCCCCCCGGGTGCCCCCCTGTGCCCCCTCCTCGGAGTGCACCCACAGAGCCCTCCCCAAACCCCCTGGGTGCCCCCATACCCACGATGACCCTGGCAAAGGTCCTGTCCTCGGCCCCCTCCTCGGAGTGCACCCACAGACCCCTCCCCAAACCCCCTGGGTGCCCCCCTGTGCCCCCCATACCCACGATGACCCTGGCAAAGGTCCTGTCCTCGGCCCCCTCCTCGGAGCAGACCCACAGACCCCCCTGTGCCCCCCTGTGCCCCCTGTGCCCCCATACCCACGATGACCCTGGCAAAGGTCCTGTCCTCAGCCCCCTCCTCGGAGTAGACCCACAGACCCCTGGGTGCCCCCCTGTGCCCCCCTGTGCCCCCTGTGCCCCCATACCCACGATGACCCTGGCAAAGGTCCTGTCCTCGGCCCCCTCCTCGGAGTAGACCCACAGACCCCTCCCCAAACCCCCTGTGCCCCCATACCCACGATGACCCTGGCAAAGGTCCTGTCCTCGGCCCCCTCCTCGGAGTAGACCCACAGACCCCTGGGTGCCCCCCTGTGCCCCCCATACCCACGATGACCCTGGCAAAGGTCCTGTCCTCGGCCCCCTCCTCGGAGTAGACCATGCTGACGAAGGCCCTGCTGGCGGCGGGTTTGCCCACGGGCGCCCCGTGGATCAGGTCCCGCAGCGTTTTCACCCGCAGGTTGCTCGTCTTCTCCCCCAGCACGAAGCTGATGGCGTCCATCAGGTTGGACTTGCCTGGGGGGGACACGGGGGTCAGGGGGGAATGGGGGTGGGGGGACTGGGGGTGGGGGGGACAGGGGATGGGGGGGACAGGGGATGGGGGAACAGGGGATGGGGGGGAACAGGGGATGGGGGGAACAGGGGATGGGGGGAACAGGGGATGGGGGAACAGGGGATGGGGGGAACAGGGGATGGGGGAACAGGGGATGGGGGAACAGGGGATGGGGGGAACAGGGGATGGGGGGGAACAGGGGATGGGGGAACAGGGGATGGGGGGGAACAGGGGATGGGGGGAACAGGGGATGGGGGGGAACAGGGGATGGGGGAACAGGGGATGGGGGGGAACAGGGGATGGGGGAACAGGGGATGGGGGAACAGGGGATGGGGGGGAACTGGGGATGGGGGAACAGGGGATGGGGGAACAGGGGATGGGGGGGAACAGGGGATGGGGGGGAACAGGGGATGGGGGAACAGGGGATGGGGGGAACAGGGGATGGGGGAACTGGGGATGGGGGGGAACTGGGGATGGGGGAACAGGGGATGGGGGGGACAGGGGATGGGGGAACAGGGGATGGGGGAACAGGGGATGGGGGGGAACAGGGGATGGGGGAACTGGGGATGGGGGGAACAGGGGATGGGGGAACTGGGGATGGGGGGAACAGGGGATGGGGGGGACAGGGGATGGGGGAACTGGGGATGGGGGGAACAGGGGATGGGGGGGAACAGGGGATGGGGGAACTGGGGATGGGGGGAACAGGGGATGGGGGAACAGGGGATGGGGGAACAGGGGATGGGGGGAACAGGGGATGGGGGAACTGGGGATGGGGGGGACAGGGGATGGGGGAACTGGGGATGGGGGGGACAGGGGATGGAGGGAGTGCAGGGAATTGAAGGGTGGGGGGGAGCCCAAGGATGGGGGGGCTTGGGGGACACACCAGGGGTTGGGGAGGCCCCCAAGGATGGGGGGCTTGTGGGGGACACCAGGGAATGGGGGGAGCCATGGGAATTGGGGGGGAGTGAGGGGAAGGACGAGAGAATGGGGGAGATGGAGCAGGGTGAGAGAAGGGGGGTGAGAGGAGAACTCGGGGCCTGGGGGGGGTTGTGAGTGGGGACCCCAGGGAATGGGGGGATTGTGAGTGGGGACCCCAAGGAATGGGGGGGGGTGTGAGTGGGGACCCCAAGGAATGGGGGGGGTGTGAGTGGGGACCCCAAGGAATGGGGGGGGGTGTGAGTGGGGACCCCAGGGAATGGGGGGGTGTGAATGGGGACCCCAAGGAATGGGGGGGTTGTGAGTGGGGACCCCAAGGAATGGGGGGGGTGTGAGTGGGGACCCCAAGGAATGGGGGGGTCGTGAGTGGGGACCCCAAGGAATGGGGGGATTGTGAGTGGGGACCCCAAGGAATGGGGGGGTGTGAGTGGAGACCCCAGGGAATGGGGGGGTGTGAGTGGGGACCCCAAGGAATGGGGGGGTGTGAGTGGGGACCCCAAGGAATGGGGGGGTGTGAATGGGGACCCCAAGGAATGGGGGGGGCTGGAGGAAGGACAACGGGGCACCCCCC